>NC_137429.1:400000-435000 GCF_964374335.1 Astatotilapia calliptera
TTCAGCTCACATCAGCCGATGGTGGATTTAAAGGTCACCGACAAACGAGGTCAGACTTAAACTGATTGAACTTTTGCTGCAGAGGTAAAATTGAAGCGGACCCTGCGGTGGCTCAAACTGAATCAGCGTGGGAAGTCTGCGGCACGCCGCCGCCGCTGCGAGCGGAGGCCGTCCATCAGCGAGGGATAACAGTCGTCGTGTGACGCCCGGGAAGCCGCTAACGCACCATTTCTGTGACTGATGCGAGTCATTTCCTCGCTGACACACGCTCTCCGAGGAGAACTCCCACGCACTCATAAACCACGACACACACACGGCGCGCACTATTAAAGTTACGTCTCCTCGTGCTATACTGCAGAATCGTGACTCGACATCCTGTCAGCGACGAGTCATTACGAGACAACATCGGCGCCTCGACCAATCACACGCGCAGACAGGAGGGTTTGTTCGGAGACGTCCTCCTCACACCTCGACTGGTTTTCCAGTGAGCAGCAGTGTTTCACTAAGTCACTGTTTGTGCTGCAGAGGGCTGTTAAACAGTAATGACCTGTGAGCAGCTCAGAGGCTTTTAGCGCTGCTTCAGTTCAGCCTGACAGGAGTGCAGAGGAGGAGAGCAACACATCACATTTACTTCAAACAACAACGCAACGGCTCAGGCACGACAACCGCATCCAAACAGCACCTAACAACAAACACAACTACAACCAACCCCTAATCAAGCACCAACCACAGTAAGCCACAGCCAGCACCGACAGCGACCGCCAGACAAACCAACAGTCTTCAGTTCAATTCAGTTTTATTTATACATCAAATCACAACAGTGGTCACCTCAAGACGCTTTATATTGTAAGGTAGACCCTACAATAATACAGACAACAATCACATGACCCCCTGTGAGCAGCACTTTGGTGACAGTGGGAAGGAAAAACTCCCTTTTAACAGGAAGAAACCTCCGGCAGAACCAGGCTCAGGGAGGGGCGGGGCCATCTGCTGCGACCTGTATCCAGAACAGCGCGCCACCAACAACCTTCCAATAATGATCTTTGGAACAGTGAAACAGTGCACTGTGATCCAACAGTGTGTATCCAGTAAACATCCAGGACTTCCTGTTTCAGTGTTTGTGGACAGATGTGGAAAAATGAAACACCTTCAGATGACAGCTGATGGTGCCCAGACTCTTCACCTTTATGAAGAGGCCTGGTTTGACGTGATTGGTCAGTACCTAAGTCCCGTTACAGGAACTGAAGCAGCATTCGTGCTCCCACACTGTGCAGCAGAGGCTGTGAGCAAACATACTCCAGCATCGTTTTCCTTGCACCCATCGGACAGACAGGAGCAGCTTCACTGATCTTCTCCAAAAGAGGATGTTGAGAAACCATCCGTCACGCTGCGATGTGTTTTGGGTGTTGTGATGTGGAGGTGTGAAACCTGGCTGTGTCTGCTTCACAGCCGGAGTTCGTCCCGAATGTTGCTGCAGTTATTTTTCAGAGAACAGGATGTTCGTTTCCTTCACTCACATAAATACTTTGAAAGCTTTTTTTCCTGTCATATTGAAGTAGTGAAAGCTGTAGGCGTTCAGTGATGCTCAGGATGTTTTCACTATTTTCTGCTGTGGAAATGTTCCTGCTGGGAGTCATGGTGAGATTAATCTGATTACTGGTTGTGAGTGAAGCGAGGTTTGTTTTGTCCCTGTAGGCAGAACTCTGGGCCCAGAGGGTAAGAGATCGAGGTCGTGGTTCTCAGACGGGAAATGTTGGACCGTTTACTCCAGGCTGCAGATCTCTGCCCGAAGGAGGCGGAGGCGGATCTTTGCGTGTTTGCTGCTTTGCAGAAAGTCAAAGCAGAGAGGCGTGTGTGCAAATATTCAGATGAGGCGATGTGCATGCCTGCGTGGTGCAAACTGAACCTGCAGGAGCCTCCATTGTTTCTCCCTCCGTCTCTCCCTCACCTGTTGCGCTTGAATGGGAACCATGGAAACAGAGCGCTGCTGTGGCAGCTCTGAGCCAATGAGCAGCAGCCGCAGCTCGTCTCCGCGGCACATTAATTGTTTTCTGTGTTTATGATGTCAAACCGGATTGTTTGTTGGCTGCTGCAGGCTGCGGATGCACAGTAACGTCTCGCAGAGCTCGCTCTGCTGCATCGCTCTGCTGCATCGCTCGCACCTGCGACCGTCCTTCATCATAAACAAACACGCCGCCGTCTGCTTTGGCCTCGGCTCGCAGGAGCTCACGTATGGATTCATTCGCAGCTCAAAATAGTTCCAATAATCATGCTTTCATTTGCAGGGAAAGCAGCGACCTTCAGGCTGAGGCCTGCAGAGAAAATGAATCAAAACTGAAAAAAAGGTCTTTAAAGCTTCGTTCTGTGCTGAGCTGAATGTTGTAAACAAACACAGAAACTCTGTGAAGCACGATTCATCTCCATGTTTGATGTTTATCTGCTGTGAACTCAGATAAACGTCCCGTTTACGCTGCTGGCGCTCCTCCACCGCACACCCACCTGCAGGTGGATTCAGAACGCTACAACGGGACAGGAAGTGAGGTTAAGCCCCGCCTCACCTCTGGAATCATGTCTGACTGCGGCGGTTAGAACCTGTGATGGTCGCCAGTCGGGGGGCTGCGCTTGGACTCAGAGAACTGAAGTTACAGTCAGTAACCCCGATCTCGTGCTGTCGCCCACAGCTGCTGTTTCCACAGGGACACATTTCAGCAGCGCACCCCTCATTCACACTTCTATCCACAATTATCCACAATACTTCAGCTGATGGTCACACGGAAACATCTGCACGGACGATTGGTCTGAACGCCACCTCAGACTTCAGTCCTGCTCGTTCTTTAATAATTTATTTTTATTCTATTTTATTTAATTCGACTGTATTTTAAGGAGCTTTTAAAGCTTTAAAGACGGTATTATTGTATTTCATTACAAAGCTTTATTCTACTTGTTTTCTACTCAGTTTAGCTTTTCCAGCTTCATCAGCCTCACATCTGTCTGCTCTCCTCCTCAGTCTGGGAATCTTAAAGCTCTGAAACCCTCAGACAGTCCTGAGTTCCTGAGCTGAGGGCGTTCCAGAAGAAAAGTTGGAAAACCGGGATTTGTTTTCCGGCTGTGAGTGCGGCTCGCAGCGAGTCACAAATACAGCAGATGGATTTTAGACGTTTACAGCTGCGTTTGATTTTTGTGCCGTCGTCTCGACCGACCGGCACGAGGCTTCATAACTTTATAACAACCTGTCGGAGCTGCTGGGTTGTTATCAGCTCAGTGACTGTTCATGTTGCTGAGAGCAGGAGCGGCGCTGTGGAGAAGAGTGTGACTTCAGGCATTTCTGTGGGTCGAGGCGTTTGAGGTGCTGTGCAGAAGGACAATGATGAGCTTCAGATCAGGAGAAATGGTCCTTTACAGGAAGATCAAACCGCCACACGCTAATCGTCAGCTGTGATGTGACCTCATAGGCAGGCAGAGCAAACATGAGCTGACTGTAAACCGCGGCGACAGCCTCTGATTTCACTCAGTGACCTTTGACCCTCAGCCCATTGGAGCGTCCGCGCTGTGTTTTGTGCCAACTGCTCCTTTAATGTCCCGGGGAGGTCGGTAGTTTTCCACGCCGGGTTGTAAAGAAGAGGCTCGGCAGGTGGGAGCAAACAGCTGCTTAGATACCTGGGAGTCCAGCGTCGCAGGTTCAAATCCAGCACGTGACCTTTGACACGAGCACAAACATGTTGCTCACCTCCGAGCATCCTGACGTCAAACCTGCCCAACGACAGCGAGTTGAAGATGGTAACATGAAACAAACTAACGCTGGCTAACTGCAGTGTTTAGAAGCTCTTTACTCCTCGCTGCACCGTGAAGGACTGCAAATAGCTCGAGCTGCTCTTCATCACCCGACAGGAATCGCACACAGAGATTCCTCTCGCTGCAGAATGCCGAGTGTTGCTCAGAAATATAGTTTGATTGAAATGTTTTACTTGAATTTTTACTTTTTTTCTCTTTAATCTGCTCTAAATGATTCTAAGACCTGGATTTTAAACCGTTGGCGTCGTTGAGGCTGACGCGTCTTGTTTCCGAGTGCAGGTCATCAGAGACGCTCAGGATTGACGGGTCTGACTGACGGTCGCTCGCAGCATCGTTTCACGTTCACGTTTTTATTTTTCTGCTGATTCCTGCGAGCTGCAGTAAACCTCGTCTCTCACCTCCTCGCTCCGCTGCCTCCCCTCCTCTCCCCCTTTTGTTCTCCGGCTTTTCAAACACTGCCGCCCCTCCTCCATCGCACACTCCTGCTCTTAGAGTGTGTGCTTCTCTCAAACATCGTTACTCCTCCCTCCCTCTGCTGAGTGTGTGCGTTGCGATGCGCTCTCCGGTGAACAGGTGTCCGCTCAGTCTCAGCCGGCGCTCCGGAGCAGAGAGCAGATAGACGCTCGCTCGCTCGCATCCCCGGATCGGACCAAGCATCGTAGCTGGGGGGCGGCTGCAGTCCCCCCCCACCCCTCAGAGATGCCGCAGAGAGCCGGAGGCTGCCGGGAGGCTTCAGTCAGAGAGATTTAACCCAGCCGAGGAGCCTCTGCGCTGGGAGAGATCTGCTGCTGAGCAGCCTGGTAGACTTCCTTCGGAGGACCCGACCCGCAGCTTCTCCCGTGAGTATCGCGGCGCCTCGCCGAGCATCCGGAGACAGAATCCAAACTTTAGCTGTTTTATTCCGCCTCGGCAGCTTAGGTACAACTTTGATCCGACAGGTGTACCCCGGACCGCGGTACGGTCCACGTGGATCCACGGCGTTCTCGTCTTTTCCCCCACAGACGCTCATCACTTACTGAACAAAGTCCTCTCACACAGCAGCAGATTTTCAGGTTCACAGGTCGATGCAGCGTGTTAGAACGTACATGCTGTTCTCCTCCTCTTCTCCCTGAGCTGTTTGGGCTTTCCTGAGAAGCTGAAGATATACACTTCACCCACCCACTGTGTGTGTGTGTGTGTGTGTGTGTGTGTGTGTGCGTGTGCGTGTGTGTGTGTGCGTGTGTGTGTGTGTGTGTGTGTGTGTGTGTGTGTGTGTGTGTGTGCGTGCGTGCGTGTGTGTGTGCGTGTGTGTGTGTGTGTGTGTGTGTGTGCGCGTGCGTGCGTGTGTGTCAGGTCGGACAGTAAGACCTCCCGCTTGGCTCAGAGGTGGAACCAGAGGTTGGCAGGAGATGCTCTGATCAAAGACCTGAAGCCGCTGTACTGCTCGGGAGACTCCCGATCCTCACTCAGCCTGGACAGGTGAGGACACACACAGACGCAGACACACACAAACACGCACACACACAGACGCAGACACACACAGACGCAGACACACACAAACACGCACACACACACACACAGACGCAGACACACACAGACGCAGACACACACAAACACGCACACACACAGACGCAGACACACACACACAGACGCAGACACACACAGACGCAGACACACACACACACGCACACACACACACACAGACGCAGACACACACAGACGCAGACACACACAAACACGCACACACACACACACAGACGCAGACACACACAGACGCAGACACACACAAACACGCACACACACACACACACACACAGACGCAGACACACACAAACACGCACACACACAGACGCAGACACACACACACACACACACACACACACACACACACGCACACACAGACACACACACACACACACACACACAGACGCAGACACACACGCACAGTCCCCACGACTGCGCACACCTGTTTACCTGTTTGTGTTGCATTATAAGGGCCGTGTTGCGGCGGCAGTGTGTCTGTCTTTTATATACAGTCTGTGGAAAAGGAGGGACGTGAGCGTTTGGAGCATCAGCGTGTTTGTGGTCAGTTTGAGAAGTCACCGTTGCCATGGTTACGTGCATGCATGAGAAGAAGTGTGACCTTTGACCTCTGAGCTGTGTTTCCGGTCAAGTTTAACACTGATTGTAGTGTGTGTGTGTGTGTGTCTGTGTGTGTCTGTGTGTGTGTGTGTCTGTGTGTGTGTGTGTGTGTGTGTGTGTGTGTGTGTGTGTGTGTCTGTGTGTGTGTTGATGTGAGTGGCTGCGTGAACAGGAAGCTCACTGACTGTTTCAAGGCTGCATTGTTTCCAGTCACTCATTGATCTGGAGAACGATGATGATGACAACCTGCAGCGCACACAAACGTGTCGTGATTGCAAAGCTCTGAGTCAGCCTGCACGACCTGCACTGAATAATCAGAAATCTGCAGTTTGTCCAACATTAATCCTCACAGGTGGGCAGTGGGCAGACTTTGATCTCACCTGGGGAAGCGCCTGCAGGTGGGGGGCGGGGCTCACCTGCTGCAGGTGTCTGACAAATTCTGTCATCAGAGAGTAAACCGCTGCGGCTGTTTTAATTGGTGAATGAATATTTGAGTGTTTTTACAGTGAAGTCGATGCCTCCTGACTGCGCTTCCTCACAACGCTTACAAAACCAATTTGTTCCTCTTTAATAATTTACACTTTTCTCTCATCAGTGACCAGCACACACACACACACACACACACACACACGCGCACACACACACACACACACACACACACACAGTTGTGTGTGAGCCATTACTGTAACATTAACAAACACTAAGCATGAGCTTCAGGCCCTCCCGACTCCCTCCTGACTGCAGCACAGCTTTGCTTTCACACACATGAAGGCTGAGAGCTTTTCCACAAAGAAACGAGTGAAATGATGAGAAGAACCATCTGAGCTGAAACCTGAAAGGTGTAAAAGCAGCCGATCTCACAGCTGGAGGTGAAATTAGCCTTTCAGTGGGGGTGCTGGTTATTCCAGGTTACAGATGCTCAAGATTAGCAAAGAAATCCATTTATTTCTAACAGAGTCATGTCAGCTGCAGAGAGCCAGCTGGGCCCTTAAAGATAAGAAACCTCTGCGATGCCCGAGGGTCCCTTTGTGTCCACAGCAATGGCCGCTTCGCACAGCTCCTGTCCATTTACACCAGGGCGGGTACTGGCTTCCACCCGGACGATAGGTGTCGCCGCTCAGGCCGAACCGCCACATCAGTGCTGATACAGGAGCAGAAGAACCAGTCCGACCTGGAAACCTGCGAGTTTTCTTGCAGAACGTTTCATATTTTCAGGCTGTCGCAGCGTCTCTCTGTGTTACAAAGACCAAAGGTTGCTCTGCAGCCTCTGTGGATGTGACGTCATTTGTATGCCGCCGTTCGCCATGGTGAGCACAGCAAGCCTAACATCCGGACCCATGATTTTTAGCTTCATGGTTGTCGCCATGCTTTTGTTTGTAGTAGTGTGAGAGCTTCACTCAGACGCAATAATCTGATAATCAGTAACATCCAGTCAGAAGCCTCGAATTTTACTCTCCAAAACTGGAGCTCAGAGTTTTTGGACAGTGTTTTAGTGAAACCAGCAGCCCTGTCATTAGTCAAATAACTGTCTAATAAAGCTTGAATCTCGAGCTATTTTATATTAGGATTTATAACAGCTGATGAATATGGACATTTTAAAACTCATGTTTTCAGACTCCTCCACTTGGAGGAGTTCAAGTATCTCGGGGTCTTGTTCGCGAGTGATGGGAGAATGCGGAGATCGACAGACGGATTGGTGCGGCGGCTGCAGTGATGCGGACGCTGCACCGGTCCGTCGTGGTGAAGAGGGAGCTGAGTGTAAAAGTGAAGCTCTCAATTTACCGGTCTATCTACGTCCCTACCCTCACCTATGGCCACGAGCTGTGACCGAAAGAACGAGATCGCGGATACAAGCGGCGGAAATGAGCTTCCTCTGAAGGGTGGCTGGCCTCTCCCTTAGAGATAGGGTGAGAAGTTTGGCCATCCGGGAGGGGCTCAGAGTAGAGCCGCTGCTGCTCCACATCAAAAGGAGCCAGCTGAGGTGGTTCGGACATCTGACAAGGATGCCTCCTGGGCGCCTCCTGGGTGAGGTGTTCCAGGCATGTCCTACCGGGAGGAGGCCCCGGGGCAGACCCAGGACACGCTGGAGAGATTATATCTCTTGGCTGGCCTGGGAACGCCTTGGTGTTCCCCCGGATAAGCTGGAGGAGGTGGCTGGGGAGAGGGAGGTCTGGGCCTCTCTGCTTAGGCTGCTGCCCCCGCGACCCGGCCCCGGATGAAGATGGATGATTGGATGGATGTTTTCAGACTTGATGTTGCATAGTTTGTCCACCAGGGGGCACTCTGCAGCTTCCCTGTTGGCTACACAAATTTTTGGAATGCCAGGAAATCAACCAGCTGACCTGAACAGTGGGGAATGGTGTAAGCAAGTAAATAATAGAGCTGCTCATAATAAATGTTCAGGGAATCTCTTTGTTTCATGTCTGAAAGTAAACATTATTTTCTGTCAGCAGATTTCCAATATCAGTCAGGCCCCATTAGAAAGGCTCAGCATAAACACAGCCCACAGCTCTGTTCAGTTGCAAACTTTGAGCCTGAATATAATTTAAACAGGTGAGTTATAAAAACATCCTCCCCTCTGCATTTGTTTTGAAGGAGGAAACATTTTGTCGTTTTACAAACAAGAATATAAGTGAAAGGTAAATAAAAAGTAGAGGATCAGTAACAGAGCCCTGTGGAGCTCCATGACCTTTAAAAACACGCTCCGTGACGACCTCTCTGGTTTCTGTTAGTCTGCTGGGTGGATACTGGATACCAGTCACAGCAGATGGCCCCGCCCCTCCCTGAGCCTGGTGCTGCCGGAGGTTTCTTCCTGTTAAAAAGGAGTTTTTCCTTCCCGCTGTCGCCAAGGTGCTGCTCATAGGGGGTCATATGATTGTTGTCTGTATGTATTATTGTAGGGTCGACCTTACAATATAAAGCACCGTGAGGCGACTGTGGTTGTGACTTTGCGCTGTATAAATAGATTGAATTGAATTGTATCCACAGAAATCCTGTGTGGGGTTTAAAACGCTCCAATGCTCATTATGTCCTGTTTTTTGAACAGCTGCTTTCAGCACATTACTTACTGTAAGCAGCTAATTCAGCTGCACATCCATTCTTAACCCCAAAGGAGGTTTGTTTCTTCTCCTGGTGTTGAAGCAGCTCCATGTCACACTACGCTGTCACTCGCTCTGTTAGTAATACATAACTAAAGTGAGTCTCCCCCCTACAGGGGGTACGAAGGGGGAGACCAGAACGGGCTGTAAATGTGTGAGTCTGCTTTAGTGAGAAATGGTACCAGACCGAGCTGTCCACAGGAGAGCATGGTGACACTGGGTTTGTTAGGATGGGCGCTTGTTTGTATCATCTGCTCCTGAATGATTTCTGTGCTTCCCACATCCTGATGAAAGTTGTTGCTCTAAATGCCGCCACACTGAATCGTGTTAAATACGTGATGTTTGCCTCTGCTTTCCCCACAGTTTAGCGTTCAGCTCTTCATGTTTTAGAGGTTTGAAAATGAGATGTATTTTTTAATCCAGTCTCCCTTCCTTTGTGTTCGAGGCTGCAGGATTAAATCATGAGTCATTTTGCTAACAGCAGGTTTTTATGGCGAATTCATTAGCGGACTGATTACCTGCTATTCTAAACGACCGTCCTCGCCATCCTGCGAGCAAATTAAGCTCTGGTTTCAGACACAGAGCCGCCGAAGCCCATTTTCCCTCTGATGTGATGATTGTGACACACACGGTGCGGAGTAAGTGAGCCAATCAGCCACAGCGTGGCGGCTCAGCGAGGTCTTACTGGACTGAGGCCACGATGGTTGGGCAAAGCGGCAGCTTTCATTGGGTACCAGCCGGGGGCGCCTCGCTGCAGGTGTGAAGAAGAAGAGTCAGGCAGTAATAAGAGAAAAGCTTGTGACGAGGCGACGCTGAGCTTAAATATGCATCAAACGGCGGACAGAGCGAGCTGACGTCACAGAATCATTATGATGATAACGACTGGAAAAGTGTTACAGCAAACATCTGGAGCAGCTGGAGGCGTCACATCATGCAGCTCTGTCAGACTCATGCACATGGGCTGAGTGGGGGTGTTACTTTCTGCTTTTACATCATTTACTATCCAGCCACTTCATTAGGTACACCTGCTCAAACAATAATCAGCCAATCACAAGGCAGCATCAGTCTCTGAATCAGGGACTCTGAACACAGCACAACTGGGATTTTCCCACCAACCACCTCTGAGTCTACAAAGAAAAGTTCCAGGGAGCAGCAGCACAGTCAGAGGTCACTCCTGTCGGTGAGAACAGGAAGCTGAGCCTACGATTCACACAGACTCACAAACCCGGACACCGGAAGGTGGAGAAACACTTCCTGGTCCGATGAGCGTCGGCTGGTGGACATTGGTGGCACGGGTCCATCCTGCCCGTGTCAGCGGTTGCTGCTGACCAGGTCCGTCGACCACAGTGTCTCCAGCAGGAGCTCATCTCTGCTTTATGGAGACGAGTCCACTGCCCTCAGACGGCCTCCACAGTCACGGGTCCAACAGCTCTGGGAGGTGGAGGAACGGGACTGTCCTCATGGATGCAGCTGACAAATCTGCAGCTGATGTCGCGATGATGTCATGTAACCATGGACCAAAAGGAATGTTTCCAGTACTGTGTTGAATCTGTGAGTTAAAGCAGCTCTGAATGTTTCCTGTTTAAAAAATGTTGTTGTTGTTTTGCGTGCAGAGAGCAAAGTGATGCAAAAGAAAAAAAGGCAAAAGCACAAACAGGTAAACGCCGAGTTTCTGGGCCTGAGCGGAGCCTGCTGCTCAATCCTGACAGGACTCAACGTGCTTCTCTTTTCCATTCAGGCTGAGCAGCGAGAGCAGCTTTTTCTTCTTTAGTTCCCTGCAGGAGCCGTTTGACAGTCTCCTCGTTTCAGTGACATGTTGAACTTATCCCGGCGTAATGCGGAGAGCGAGCGAGGGCCGGAGGCGACGGGAAGCCGTTTAGCTGCCTGATCAAAAACTGAATGGATTTTTTTGACAATGCGACGGCTGAAGGGGTTTCAAGCAGAGCAGGACCACTGACAGGTTGAAACTTTATACATGCTGCAGCCTTTTATAAAGGCTGAATATTCATTATCTTTAATCAAGTTTGACTCTTTATGCTTCCTGACCAGCTCCACGACAAGCTCACACCAGCTCCTCCTGGCTCATTTGTGGGAAATATGATTTGACAGTTTTCTGGTCAAAGATGGAGATTCGAGTAACAGACAGTTATTTTAATGAATTGAATCATGTTTGAGACTTAATGGAAGAGTCTGTGGATTATTTTCACCTGAGATAAACAAACGTGTTTATTGCCTCAAAGGAGCTTGCAAAGAAAAGCGTCTGGACTTCTTTGAGTTGCTTGAAGACGTTTCACCTCTCATCCGAGAAGCTTCTTCAGTTCTAAGGTCAAATGGTGGAGAGTCCCAGATATAAACCTAGTGGGAGTTTCCCCCCACAGAGGGACAAAAGGACCCCTGATTATCCTCTAATCGCCTGAGCCAAGGTGTGAAACTGGGCGTGGGTCCCAATCAGCCAGAGTTTCGGGTGAGTTCATTGTGAAACCTGGCCCCACCTTATCATGCGAAGTCCTGAGGTCAGATGGCCCAGGATGTGAGTGGGTGTTAAGGCGTCTGGGAAGGATCTCAAAACTGGATTATAGATGGCAGAGAGTTGGTGTCGTAAACCCCGCCTCTGTTCAAAGATGGTCGCTCACAGTGGACATAGATGCTTCTTTCACTCCTCTTTCAAACCATCTGTCCTCTCTGTCCAAAATGTGAACATTGGCATCCTCAAAGAGTGACCTTTGACCTTTAGATGCAGATGGACTGCTGAGTCTTGTCCTGTGGAGGTGGCTCTTCTGTGTTGTGCCATGCGCTTGTGAAGTGGCTGTTTGGTCTCTCCAATGTAGAGGTCTGAGCATTCCTCGCTGCACTGTACAGCATACACCACATTGTTAAGTCTGTGTTTTGGCGTTTTGTCTTTCGGGTGAACCAGTTTCTGTCTGAGTGTGTTGCTGGGTCTGAAATACACTGGGATGTCATGCTTGGAGAAAACTCTCCTGAGTGTCTCTGATACACCGGCTACATAGGGGATGACAATGTTGTTGCGTCTGTCCTTCTTATCCTCCCTCGCTGGTGTCTGGTCTTCTTTTCTGTGCCTCTTTGCTGACTTTGAGAACGCCCATTTAGGATAGCCGCACGTTTTGAGTGCTTCCTTTACATGTGTGTGTTCCTTCTTTTTTCCTTCAGGCTTAGAGGGAACATGTTCTGCCCGGTGGTGTAGGGTCCTAATTACTCCAGGTTTGTGTTCCAGAGGGTGATGGGAGTCAAAGAGGAGGTACTGGTCCGTGTGTGTGGGCTTCCGGTAAACTTCAATGTTGAGGTTGCCGTTCTCTTCAATGTGCACAGCGCAGTCCAGGAAAGGCAAACAGTCGTCCTTTGTGTCTTCCCTGGTGAACTTGATGTTTTTATCCACAGCGTTAATGTGCGCAGTGAACTGGTTCACCCGAAAGACAAAACGCCAAAACACAGACTTAACAATGTGGTGTATGCTGTACAGTGCAGCGAGGAATGCTCAGACCTCTACATTGGAGAGACCAAACAGCCACTTCACAAGCGCATGGCACAACACAGAAGAGCCACCTCCACAGGACAAGACTCAGCAGTCCATCTGCATCTTAAGGATAAAGGTCACTCTTTGAGGATGCCAATGTTCACATTTTGGACAGAGAGGACAGATGGTTTGAAAGAGGAATGAAAGAAGCATCTATGTCCACTGTGAGCGACCATCTTTGAACAGAGGCGGGGTTTACGACACCAACTCTCTGCCATCTATAATCCAGTTTTGAGATCCTTCCCAGACGCCTTAACGCCCACTCACATCCTGGGCCATCTGACCTCAGGAATTCGCATGATAAGGTGGGGCCAGGTTTCACAATGAACACACCCGAAACTCTGGCTGATTGGGACCCACGCCCAGTTTCACACCTTGGCTCATGTGATTAGAGGATCATCAGGGGTCCTTTTGTCCCTCTGTGGGGGGAAACTCCCACTAGGTTTATATCTGGGACTCTCCACCATTTGACCTTAGAACTGAAGAAGCTTCTTGGATGAGAGGTGAAACGTCTTCAAGTAACTTAAAGAAGTCCAGACGCTTTTCTTTGCAAGCTCCTTTGACTACGATGACCTGGATGACTGAGAACCTTCACAGACATGTTTATTGCCTCGACTTTTGCCGCGTGCTGTAAAACTGTGGACGTCCTCAGAGGTTCTGATTGGTGGTTTTGGCAGCTGCTTTAGGATCTAGTCTGTCAGCATTACTGATGTAAAGGATCCTGTGATGGTAACGGGTCCAGAGTAAGCAGTGGTTGCTCAGCATAACTCTGGTTCTATGAGGATGCCAAAGCTGTAATTAACATTTGATGACACATGTGATCCCTGTTTGTCTGTATCCGATGCTTTATCCCAACAGCTAACGTCGATCTTTGCATTTCCATCCCAGCAGACGCCTCCCGGGTGTTATGACGCAGCAGATGCAGAACCTACAGTTGTCCCAGACCAGGAAGTGCCCCGGCGGGCCGGCCTCCCCCAATGCCGCCAAGCGCCTCTACAGGAACCTGTCGGAGAAGCTGCGAGGAAGCACCTCCTCCTTCGAAGATGCCTACTTCTTTGGCAAGACGGATCGGCTCCGTAAAGCCTCGGTGAGTTCAGGCGCGCCTCGGTCACTGCATCACTTTACTTAGTTAACACGGCAGGTTTGTTTTAACTGCAGCACAGACGCTGGACATGAATCCTGCGGGGTTTGAACACAAAGAGCCGCACGAGGCCGATGTTACTCTGACAGTTCATCGCTCAAAAATCCATTTAAGCTAATGGTAAATGGTAAATGGCCTGTATTTGTATAGTGCTTTACACAGTCATCCACACATTCACACACTGGTGATGGCAGCTACATTGTAGCTACAGCCACCCTGGGGCGCACTGACTAATGCGTCCTCTTAGTCAGCCTCCAGCTTTAATTTGTGTCCTAATTAGCAGAAACTCATCCAGTCTTCATCAATGCAGCAAACAGGAAGTCTCTTTACGTCTTGGGATGAGTGTGAAAGTCAGCAGTGAAACTATCCTGTCACCGCATGGCTGAGTCTGTTTGCAGACGTGCTTTACGCTCACACAGCAAACAAGCTTCACATTTCAGCAGCTGGAAACTGTTTTCTGAATAAAAACACTAACATACGGCACAAAAACATGAATAAAGGTGTTTTAATCATCATTAATGTGTTCAGTTTTATTTACATAGCACCGAATTACAGGTAGCACAGGTGTCACAGCGCTGTTACGCTACAGTAACACAGAGAGCGTGCAGGCACTGATGTTCAGGTATTCGCTCAGATCGAGTCTTTAAAAAACTCCTGTATCCTGATCATGAAGCTGTGATAAACTCTCCACATGTTCATGTGATGCTTTTTTCTTGTGCTAATGTTGCCGTGGCGATGGCTGGCCTGACGGGGGAAACCCCGTCTCTGACAGAAGGATCGAGAAACGCGCTTCGCTAATTCTGTTACCGGCGATGTCGTCAGAGCCTCTGCTCTCGACTGTCGCGTCTTTCATCTGATCTCAGACCAGCATCGTAAAGACAGACTGTTCGTCACTCCACGGCTGCAGAGTTCGGTGAACTGAGAACGTGGAGTTACGTGCCTCACTCGAGGACACTGTGGACGCCGTCTTTGGTTTGTAGCAACACGCCATCTTTTCTCAGGCTCGTCTCTGTCTGCTGCCATCGTCGCCGCCTTCCTGCTGCCCTGCGAAACATTTGGTTGCGGCGACTCATCATGTGTGACAAGTGTTACATGTCATGTTGCACGCGCACTCTCTCTGCCAGCCTGCTGACATTTACAAACCAGCCACAGCAGCAGACATGAAACAAAGAGGCAGACGGGGGAGGAAACAAAAGCCTCCAAGCACAGCGAGTACGAGTCGATCTGCAGAACTCTGCTCACGTTTAGGCTCACAGTCCAAATCTCCACCATCCAAAGGTCCCCGTGTTCATTCTGCAGGAGCCCAAACTCACAAAGACCTGCAGCAGATGGAGGGAGACAAATCCACAAAACACACACCAGGGTAAGGTTCTCCAAAACAAAGATAATAACCAACCCCAACAAAGTCCAAAAACCATCCAATGGGAGTCCAGTGTCCACAGAACAGCTGTGGCGAGTTCTCAAGGACGTCCCAAATCTGAGCTGTAAATTAGTATCAGCTGAACCAGTCGAGATAGTAAACCATACCAAACAAGTTCAAACCCATCTCTGGTGTAAACACAACACCAGGTTCAGAGTAACAAGTAGAAACAAACAAAACCGTCTGAATCCAGGATGACGGAAGCTCGTTCCCAAACTGCTGTGCAAGGGCTGCACCTGAAACTGTCTTTAGTTCTTAGAAGTTGAACCTCTGCTGCAGATTGTTCAGAGTTGTTCGGCAGCAGGAAAGCAAACCTCCAGGACTACATGAGACACTTTCAGTCCACACAACAAGTGTTTCACGATCGTGATCTAGTTTAAAACCACAACCATTGATCTTAATCCTAAAGACACCGACACGGACTGAAAAACTGTGACTGGTCCACCAGGCGAGTGTCCAGGAAACACCTCCAAACCCAGTCACAGGTGACTGAATCCAGTCAAAGAGAGGTGGAAACATCACTAACAGAACTGAAGTGAGCCCAAACCGACACTGGTGATGTCGCCACTTCAA
This sequence comes from Astatotilapia calliptera, assembly GCF_964374335.1. Taxonomy (NCBI): domain Eukaryota; kingdom Metazoa; phylum Chordata; class Actinopteri; order Cichliformes; family Cichlidae; genus Astatotilapia; species Astatotilapia calliptera. The sequence goes on from NC_137429.1 coordinate 415,678, forward strand.
AACCTCAAAGCTGTTTCTAAATCCAGAAGCCTGATCCAACTTTGAACCAGGGCCCACGTCGCGTCTGATGGTCTGCAGCTCCACCTGCACCACCCGGCTCTGTGTTCTGTTAAAGGCTTTGTGGTTTCAGGAGGCATAGCTCAGCGCGGCGCCGCCCTCAGCAATAACAGCCACGCAGCGGCCTGCAGGATGTTTCTCTGTTCACACGCTTTGTGATAAACCTGAAAGCAGCCGCCACGCTGTGGATGGTCGCTTCCGCCCTCTGTCAGCCTGACAAAGAACAAAAAGTTTCCGCTCGCTGCCGTCACGTCTACAGAGACAAGCGAAGGAGGAGCCGTTTCCAGCCTGAGCAGAGAAACACTTTGTTCCCGTTTCATCAGCTTCCTCCTCGCTGCTTCTTTACTCTGTGAGGAGGAAACATTCAAAAAGTCGTTTCCAACACTCGGGTTTGACATGTGGTCTCTCTCTCATTCAGGTTAAACTGAAACATCGAGAAACGTAGTGCAAATACACTGAATACAACTTTGGTTATGCCACAATTATAAATAGATTACTGTGTAATTACAATACATTAGTGTAACTATTGTATAATTAGTGTAATATAAAGTGTAGTGATAATAAATGAAAAACACATAAACATCTTAGTACAGAGTTGCAATAAATAATTATAGTGTAATTATAAATATTGTATTTACATTATTTGTAATTAAATACAGTGAAATATTCTGTTTATATAAATATTATTATTACATTTTTATAATTACATTGTGACGTTAATAAATTAGTTTAATACAGTTTATGAAGAATTAGTTTAACTTTAGTTAAACATGAGAGCATGAGGCTGGGTCTGTAATTTCACTGCAGTTACATTGTAACTGACATACTGTAGTGTAATTACACTGCAGTATGATGAGTGTAATATGACGATGTGATTATAATATATGGCAAATACAGTATATTTATAATAATAATTACAGGAATGTTTAACTATAAAACCCATAAATAAGTAAAGTTTTAATATTCTGGCGTGATTGTTTTAAATTACAGTGCATTTATAAATGAACGGACTAATTAATCATTAGTTACAGTCATTCATGTTACATTATATTACAGTATTTTTTATGTCTACCAGTCTTATAATGAAATAAAGTGTGATTACTGTTGAGTACAAAGTATAAAGTACAAGTATGTAAAATTCTGAAGTATTTAAAGTAAAGTTTGAAGTTTGGTCAGTAAAGAAACATTTTTCCCTGAATAATAAAATTCTTCTTTTGCTGTTTACAAAAGATTAAATTAAAATAATAACAAAATAATCCAGTTCAGTGTGACTAAGTATGATAATAATACATGATAACTGCTTTATTTTAGTTTCTGCTGGTCAGTTTTTGACAGCTCGTCAGAATCCAGACTTTTCATTGCTGGTTGAATCCTGTCACCGATGGCAGATCTCAGGTCGCCACGGTTTCACTCGCTGTTTGTGAGCTCAGTGAGAACAGGCGGCTCGTTTCAGAGACGCTGAGCCGACGCTCGAGCGAGTCAGCAGACTACGTCCACACGTACCCGGGTATTTTAGAAAACGCAGATTTTTCAATGCGTTTGCACCTTCTGTCCACACGTAAACGGCGTTTTCGGTCACTGAAAACGGAGATTTCTAAAAACGCCTGCCAGGGTGGATATTTTCGAAAACTCTGGTTTTGCATTTACGTGTGGACGAGGAAAACTCAGCGTCAAAGGTGTGCGCTTTTTTTGATGTCACACTGTGCGCCACGTTATTGTTTCGGTGAATGAATTTCTACAATACTGTTAATTCTACTCTCTGCAGTGTTTAAATGCTTACATATACACACAGTTACTGTCCCTCCACACATACGACTCTGTTCTGCTTCTATGCCCCAGCTTTGTTTACTTTTTCCCACCGAGGCTTCTAGACTTCTGATTGGCCAACATTTCTACACGGTTAAGAATATATCGCCACCTGTTGCTTTGGCATGTTCCTAGCAGCATTTTCCTTCATTTCTGCCTTTACGTGTGGACGGGGTTATTTTTGAAAATGAAAACGGAGATTTTCCGTTTTTTCAAAAATACCCGTGTACGTGTGGACGCAGCCTCAGAATCAGCAGATTAAAGAGTGAAAGTGACTCAAATCATCTCATCTCCACGTCAGCAAAAAGGTCGTTTTCAGCTGCTTCCTCTTTGAATAAAGTGTCATGTGACCTGAGCTCACCGACAGACTCACAGTCACACACACACAGTGTCTCGGCACAAACGTGGAGAGATCAGGAATCCTGAGGACGGCTCGTCTCACTGACGAAACTCCTGCACGCCTGTTCCCATGGTAACCACATGATCGTGCACACATGTCATACGTGTCCGTTTCACGCGGTGATGTCCCCGCGGCGCCTGAAAGGATGCTGCACGTGAGGTCTGAGGGGGATGAAGCAGCGCGGTGGGAGACGTACAGATGATCCGAGCAGCGGCGTTTTTTAAACTCGTGACACGTGGAAACTGAGAAATGTTATCTGTTCTTTAAAGATGTCAAACAGCTGCTGGAACATCTGGCGGCTGCTTAATGACATGATTGGTGTAAAGCGAGCGCCCAGAGAGCTCGGTGTTTCAGACACTGTGGGCTCATGAACCATCAGGAAGCTCCGACTGTGGATCAGGAAACGCTGCCGTTCGATGGTTGTTGTTTAGCTTCCTGTTGTTTTGCTTGTTTTGGCTCCAGGTTTGTATGATCTTCACCTTTGGTTTGTGTCATAAAGTCACGTGACCACGTGTCCAGACTGGTAAAATGCTGGTTCTCACTTTCAGACGATGCAGGGCAGCGACTGCATCTTCGAGGCGGTGGAGCAGCAGGACCTGGACGCCGTGCAGATCCTTCTGTACCAGTGTTCGGCCGAGGAGCTGGACCTGAACACTCCCAACAGCCAGGGCCTGACGCCGCTCGACATCGCCATCATGACCAACAACACGCCCATCGCCAAGCTGCTGCTGAAAGCCGGCGGCAAGGAGAGCCCGCACTGTGAGTACGCCACATCAGGCAGGTTCGGCCCTGAAGCCAGACCGCAGCACACACAGCGTCCGAGTGTTGGTCTTTAAACGTGTCAGACTTCATGTTGTAAATCTGTGTCACAACCACCTGAAACGAAATCCGTCCCGCCGGGCCGTCACTTCGAAAGGTTGAAAGCGTGTCGAGTGCTGTGCTTCATCTGTGCGAGCACTCCAAGCGACGAGGCCAATTACAGCTCCACGAGCCGGGAGACTCCTCGGTCTTACCTCCGCGTCTTTATCAGCTGTCACGTCTGATGGAGTGTGCCCGCTTGACCTTTCAGTCTGACAGAAACCTCATTTACAGGCGAGCCGTCGTCCCGTCAACGCGGCTTGTCAGGAGGTCGCTCGGGTCAGATGTGGGCGTTTTGGGTTTTCGTGGCGTGCGACGCAGAAAACAGACGTTTGTGCCACTAAAAGAGTCGAGACCTGAAGCACGTCCTCCTGCAGCGGCGTTCACTCAACAACTCAGACGTGAAAAAGCCAACAGAGGCTTTCAGAAGACTGACGGAGTGTCGGTCGGCTCTTCCTGGTGAAACACTTCCAGAAACTCTTCACATAAAGAAATCGTTTATGCATACACAGAAAGTACCAAAGAAACGGCTCCATCGTGCTGCTGATCGTTGTTACTGTTAGCAGCCTGTGGCCCCATCAGTAATCACTGCTAATTGGTTAATAACTGATTTGTAAACCAGCTGCTGGCAGATGTGTCGTTGGGTTGTTCTGTGGTTCAGAGCGCCGGGATCAGCGATTAAGCTTTAATTAAACCACAGCGACCTTTAGCAGCGCGCTACATAAAACATGATCGTTGCAGCTCTCAGGAGCTGCGGGTCGACAACAACCTGCAGGTCTGAAGAACAGCCCAGCTCTGTATGAGGTGCCGTAAGGGACATTATTACTGAAACGCTCTCTCACACACAACTGAAACGCTCTCACACACACAACTGAAACGCTCTCACACACACTACTGAAACGCTCTCACACACACAACTGAAACGCTCTCACACACTACTGAAACGCTCTCACACACACTACTGAAACGCTCTCACACACACAACTGAAACGCTCTCACACACACAACTGAAACGCTCTCACACACACAACTGAAACGCTCTCACACACTACTGAAACGCTCTCACACACACTACTGAAACGCTCTCACACACACAACTGAAACGCTCTCACACACTACTGAAACGCTCTCACACACACTACTGAAACGCTCTCACACACACAACTGAAACGCTCTCACACACACTACTGAAACGCTCTCACACACACTACTGAAATTTTAGCTCTCACACACACAACTGAAACGCTCTCACACACTACTGAAACGCTCTCACACACACAACTGAAACGCTCTCACACACTACTGAAACGCTCTCACACACAGTACTGAAACGCTCTCACACACACTACTGAAACGCTCTCACACACACACAACTGAAACGCTCTCACACACACTACTGAAACGCTCTCACACACACTACTGAAACGCTCTCACACACACTACTGAAACGCTCTCACACACACACAACTGAAACGCTCTCACACACACTACTGAAACGCTCTCACACACACAACTGAAACGCTCTCACACACACTACTGAAACGCTCTCACACACACTACTGAAATTTTAGCTCTCACACACACTACTGAAACGCTCTCACACACACAACTGAAACGCTCTCACACACACTACTGAAACGATCTCACACACACAACTGAAACGCTCTCACACACACTACTGAAACGCTCTCACACACACTACTGAAATTTTAGCTCTCACACACACTACTGAAACGCTCTCACACACACAACTGAAACGCTCTCACACACACTACTGAAATTTTAGCTCTTACACACACTACTGAAACGCTCTCACACACACAACTGAAACGCTCTCACACACACTACTGAAATTTTAGCTCTCACACACACTACTGAAACGATCTCACACACACAACTGAAACGCTCTCACACACACTACTGAAATTTTAGCTCTTACACACACTACTGAAACGCTCTCACACACACTACTGAAACGCTCTCACACACACAACTGAAACGCTCTCACACACACTACTGAAACGCTCTCACACACACAACTGAAACGCTCTCACACACACAACTGAAACGCTCTCACACACACAACTGAAACGCTCTCACACACACTACTGAAACGCTCTCACACACACACTACTGAAATTTTAGCTCTTACACACACTACTGAAACGCTCTCACACACACTACTGAAACGCTCTCACACACACAACTGAAACGCTCTCACACACACAACTGAAACGCTCTCACACACACAACTGAAACGCTCTCACACACACTACTGAAACGCTCTCACACACACAACTGAAACGCTCTCACACACACTACTGAAACGCTCTCACACACACAACTGAAACGCTCTCACACACACTACTGAAACGCTCTCACACACACTACTGAAACGCTCTCACACACACAACTGAAACGCTCTCACACACTACTGAAACGCTCTCACACACACTACTGAAACGCTCTCACACACACAACTGAAACGCTCTCACACACACAACTGAAACGCTCTCACACACACAACTGAAACGCTCTCACACACTACTGAAACGCTCTCACACACACTACTGAAACGCTCTCACACACACAACTGAAACGCTCTCACACACACTACTGAAACGCTCTCACACACACTACTGAAATTTTAGCTCTCACACACACAACTGAAACGCTCTCACACACTACTGAAACGCTCTCACACACAGTACTGAAACGCTCTCACACACACTACTGAAACGCTCTCACACACACTACTGAAACGCTCTCACACACACAACTGAAACGCTCTCACACACACTACTGAAATTTTAGCTCTTACACACACTACTGAAACGCTCTCACACACACACAACTGAAATGCTCTCACACACACTACTGAAACGCTCTCACACACACACAACTGAAACGCTCTCACACACACTACTGAAACGCTCTCACACACACACAACTGAAACGCTCTCACACACACTACTGAAACGCTCTCACACACAGTACTGAAACGCTCTCACACACACTACTGAAACGCTCTCACACACACACAACTGAAACGCTCTCACACACACTACTGAAACGCTCTCACACACACTACTGAAACGCTCTCACACACACTACTGAAACGCTCTCACACACACACAACTGAAACGCTCTCACACACACTACTGAAACGCTCTCACACACACTACTGAAACGCTCTCACACACACAACTGAAACGCTCTCACACACACTACTGAAACGCTCTCACACACACAACTGAAACGCTCTCACACACACTACTGAAACGATCTCACACACACAACTGAAACGCTCTCACACACACTACTGAAATTTTAGCTCTCACACACACAACTGAAACGCTCTCACACACACTACTGAAATTTTAGCTCTTACACACACTACTGAAACGCTCTCACACACACAACTGAAACGCTCTCACACACACTACTGAAATTTTAGCTCTCACACACACAACTGAAACGCTCTCACACACACTACTGAAATTTTAGCTCTTACACACACTACTGAAACGCTCTCACACACACTACTGAAACGCTCTCACACACACAACTGAAACGCTCTCACACACACAACTGAAACGCTCTCACACACACAACTGAAACGCTCTCACACACACTACTGAAACGCTCTCACACACACACTACTGAAATTTTAGCTCTTACACACACTACTGAAACGCTCTCACACACACAACTGAAACGCTCTCACACACACTACTGAAATTTTAGCTCTTACACACACAACTGAAACGCTCTCACACACACTACTGAAACGCTCTCACACACACAACTGAAACGCTCTCACACACACTACTGAAACGCTCTCACACACACAACTGAAACGCTCTCACACACACTACTGAAACGCTCTCACACACACTACTGAAACGCTCTCACACACACTACTGAAACGCTCTCACACACACAACTGAAACGCTCTCACACACACTACTGAAACGCTCTCACACACACTACTGAAACGCTCTCACACACACTACTGAAACGCTCTCACACACACTACTGAAATGCTCTCACACACACTACTGAAACGCTCTCACACACACTACTGAAATTTTAGCTCTCACACACACTACTGAAATTTTAGCTCTCACACACACTACTGAAACGCTCTCACACACACTAATGAAAACCAAGAGGATTTCAATTGAACAGGAAGGCATTTTAGCTGCACAGGAAGGTGAGGAAAAACAAATAACACATTAATGCACAGCTAACACCGCGGTGACATCTACAACAGTCTGTTAGAGGTATAATTGAAAAATCTTTTGCCTTCATCAGTGACTATCCAAACATTGTTGTAGGATAGCAGCCTATTGCAACAAGTCGGGGCATCCTGGCTATGCTAGCTGCCCGTATAATCTGGAAAGACTGTGTCTGACAGTACCTCATCTACAATGAAATTACATCAGATCCTTGTCATTTTTTACATACTTTCTTTGTTTTTTGAGGTGAGAACCAATGAAGAAGATGTTGAAAGATTTTTTACTTGTGCTCTGCAATGTATTGGGGCGCTCCAAAATGAAAATTCGGACAATATCAGACAAGAGCGGCTTTATAGAGAGCTAGATGATCATACACGAACTCTATCAGAATTTCTTGCTGCTGTATCTCGATATGATCCCAATAATAGGGTTGCCTCCAACCTACTACAATCCTTGTATAGATGCTTTTGCAGCTTGCTACATGAATATGATGCTAGACAGAGATCTGCTTATGTGACCCACAGATTGTTACCCCCAACCACCTTGAGTGGTCATCCAGGTCGGCCACGATACACTATATCTGCTGAACAGATTTCTCACTTTGTTTCCATTGGTATGACATGGCAGAGAATTGCATCATGCTTTGGAATAAGTCGAAGAACCCTGTACAGACACAGACAAACTTTGGGAGTTGAGCCATTAAGCTATGTGGATATTTCAAATCAAGAACTGAATGGCCTTGTGATGGATATCCTACAGAACACTCCAAATGCAGGGGAAGTATACATTCTTGGAAGTCTGAGATCTCGTGGCTTAAGAGTTCAACGTTGGAGGGTCAGACAAAGTCTACAGGAAGTGGATCCTATTGGACGTGCATTTAGACGTCGTCATGCGATAAGGCGAAGGATCTATAGTGTTCAGGCCCCCAACCACTTATGGCAAGTTCACTGGTTTGAAACAAATGATCAGGCCTTGTGTTTAAAAGTATTAACACAATACATCAAAATTAATGGTCCTTCATTCAAAACATTACTGAAGTTAATCTATATGATCAGCATAAGATAATAATAATAAAAAATAACAATAACCAAAAAAACTGAAATTGATATAAGTATGTTAAATATTTGGGGGATTCATAGTACATCAAATTAGATGTTGTCTAATGTATATACTGTTGAGTTGTTTAATCCTTTATTTTACATCACAATTTTAATCTCTAACATCAATTGTGCCAGGTAAACGTAGTGTGGAAAAAGACATTTTATGCCACTGTGTGTATGTGTATGTGTGTGTGTGTGTGTGTGTGTGTGTGTGTGTGTGTGTGTGTGTGTATGTGTGTGCACGTGTGTGTGTGTGAGAGAGAGAGAGGTGTGCTGTTGTTGAAGTAAATGTACAAAATGAAACCTCTAGTTTTTGTTTAAGTACAGGGTCAGGAATTCACTACTAAATAATATGAACAAACATGTGGAACTGTAGTAATGCTTTCTGATCTCTCAACAGGCATTTTGACGGCAACCACAAGTTGATTAGATGGCGCTTGGTCCTGCATGGCTGTGTTGATGGCTTCAGCCGAACTATCATATACTTACGTTGCTTATCCAATAACAGAGCCTCAAGTGTCTTGTCATTATTTTTGGAAGGAATACAAAACTTTGGTTTGCCCTTAAGGGTCAGGTGTGATCATGGTATGGAAAATATACAGGTTGCTCGTTTTATGTTACAGAGAAGAGGAGTAGGCAGTGTTATTACAGGTGTTTCAGTACATAACCAAAGAATTGAAAGACTGTGGGCAGAACTCAACAGAGTTGTATCAAGACACTTTATAAATATCTTTAACTTTATGGAAGAACAGGGTATGTTGGATTCACTGAATGAGCTACATCTTTTTTGTCTGCATTATGTTTATTTGCCAAGGATTGAAAGAGCATTAACAGAATTTGTCAATCAGTGGAACAACCATGGTCTTTCTACACAAGGAGGACAGACCCCTCTTCAGCTGTGGCATACAGGTGTCACAAACAATGTGGGAATCCTGTCGTTTATAAATGACATTTTTCATGTTGATAACTATTATGGCGTTGATGAAGAAGGGCCATTACCAGAACTTCAAACAAACAATAATGTCAATATTCCAGCTATTGACATCAACATAAATGAGACTGCAATGAACATAATTCAACAAGTGAATCCATTAGAAAATGATGGAAATCATGGAATAGATGTGTTTTCTTCACTTTTACACCTTCTACATTAAATAAAATATTTTGCAAAAAATAAAAAAAAAGATATATAAAAAAAACATTTCAGAAAACATATGTGATCGAAACTAACATATTGAAACCATTTTCTTTAAAATGATAAAATGACAGCTCTGTTGTCAAACAGAAACTGACACAGGCAGAAGAATAAACAGACACAAAGACAACCAAATCAAAAACCGATGGACATACACATGAAATGAGTAAAGTGACACAAATTTTGTATATTCAAACTCAACAATCTAAATTAACTTCTGACGTGCTGTTAAACAATTGGTATCTACCTGTATGAATCCTGAAGAACAATCACTTCTTGTCAAATTGATGTCTTAAAACATCAATTTGACTGAGGCAGGTAAATTTGGAAATATTAAAACCTTAACAAGTTAATACTCAATACTCACTTTGAATCAAAAGAGAGACCAATACAAAAGAGAAACACGCAAACTCCTCCAGCATAATGTGTTCATACCCTGCCAAAACCGTAAGTGTTACCTAATGCAAAATCAAACTTCTCCTTGAACAGCTGGTATGAAACATGCAGTGGCAGCCTAATGCAGTTAACACACGTGTTGGCAAGAGGGAAAATTGGTGTAGAAGAGAAGTCACCGTCTCCTCTATGAATGAACTCAATCGAGGGTGCTGGGGAAAAGCCAATAGGTGGCACCGCAGTTGCTCCAGTTGCAAAGGCCAATATCTTCTGTAATTTGGAAGGTCCTTCTTCTTCTGCATAAAACAGAGAAGGAAAAAAGTGTTAAAAGGTTATTTCATTTGGCCAACATAAATTGTCAGTGAGTACAAATCTAAAGCAAGAATCTTAATGACTGTTATTGCAATGACTATAGAGCATGCTTTTCATCTTTCAATAGTCTCAAAGAACTATGTAAAAATGTTACTACAACCAAGAGGGTAATGTGGTGTTATTGTTATATGAGTATGTTATTTAAAATAAAGATTTCAGAAAAGCTAACCTATAAATCGTTACATCTATTTATTGTGCACTAAAGTGACAATTACCTTCTGCATCTTGGAGATAGTCTCTCCAGAAGGTAACAACCATCTCCTCAGCAGCTCTTCTGTTGCTTCCTTCTGGAGATAGATGAATGTTGAAAAGATCATCCACCTGGTCAGCAGTCAGCATATGTGGCTCATAGCAGAACAGAGGGCGAAAACTGTCTGGATGCCTCCTCATTTTCTCGAGAACCCCAAGAGTTTTCAGACCTTCACAAAATCTGGATAAACAGCACAAAGAAATTTTATTCAATAATTCTGCAATTTCATGCTTCTAAGTTAATTGTATATTATCAATTTGGCACAATCAGTTATACTAGGTTATTAAGTGGCCATTTTGATTAATAGGTAAGATTTTTATCACATTTTAATTAATCTGAAAAACACAGAATACCAAAATACCTTTGAAATGGACCTTGAACCCTGTGGATGACCTGAAACATGACAATATCATGTACCAGCAGATCCCTGTCTCTTAGTGAACGCATAGGCCTCAGGCATCCTGCATTGGCCAAGTAATCAAGCAGAGGTTCTTTTGACTTTTCAAGGTCCTCAAGGGTTGTACTTTGAGATATCTAGCATCACAAAGAGCAGAGGAAGGGCTTGTTATGGAAGTTACTCAGTAGTCTTATAACCTATTAGAAGGAACCCAGCCACCAGTGGTCTACACAATCACAATATGCCCGCGCGTACATTGAAAGTCAAATGACTACACATATTTTTTTAATATGTTTACAATGTGCTTAAAAAAATGAGAAAATATACTCTTTCGTCTACCCTTATCTACTGAATCTTAGTTTAATATAGCAGCAAAATATAAAAACTTGGCATTCAGCAATGGCCAGACTGATCCGGATAAACATTCCCTGCAAAAGAAAACTGGAACACAAACTATTTTCAATTCACTATAAGATTTATAAAATAAACATATAGAGACCTTTCGGACTTTTTCAAAGAGTTCCAGGTCAGCTATGTCTTCCAGGGCTGGATTTGCTGAATTTCCAACCAGAAGGGAAAATTAAGAACATACTTAAGATGGCGGCGCGCACAGACGCAGCGGCCCGGAGCTCCTACACTTTTGCACTTTTGGTGGTACTGTGTATTATTTCACACAGTCTGGGGTTACTTCAATACAACAGAGATGATCTACTACAACTAAGCCGTGGAGATCTTCAACTAACATCCGAGTATCTCATCCCCCCGGAGATCGTTAAGCAACCCCCGGGGCTACCCGCAACAGCAAGCCGCAGGAGGAGACGTTGCGATCGGAGGCAGAAGAGAGGCAAGCGGGGAGGCCTGTGGGCACGGCTAAAGACTAGTCCGTTTAAACCACCACTCCCGATCATATTCCTCTCCAACGCCCGTTCAATCCGTTACGAACTGGATGAAATACGACTGCAGATCGCCACTCGACGGACTTTTAATAACTGTTCGTGCATGATTTTCACTGAAACCTGGCTGGACAGCGCCATTCCCGATGCGGCTATCGATCTAGCAGGCCGCACCGCCTATCGAGCCGACAGGTCTGCGGACTCGGGTAAGAAGACTGGCGGGGGGCTGTGCATCTATATTAACAACCTTTGGTGCACGAACGTCACGGTAACGGAAAAACTGTGCAGTACAGAGGTAGAACTGTTGGTGTTAAAGTGCCGTCCATTCTATCTCCCTCGGGAATTTTCTGCCGTTTACATCTGCGCTGTTTACATTCCACCAGATGCTAATGCTAAGCTAGCGTTAGCACAATTGAGCAGCAGCATCAATAACAGCCTGGTAGCACACCCGGACAGTGTCTTTATTGCGGCTGGGGATTTTAACCACGCGGACCTGAAATCTGTACTTCACAATTTCCACCGTAATGTGAAGTGTGCTACCAGAGGAGATAGAACGTTGGACCAGGTGTACACCAACATGGCGAATGCGTACAGAGCCCAGGCTTATCCCCACCTGGGTCTGTCAGACCATCTCTCCCTTCTGCTACACCCAATATACACACAAAAGATCAAGAGCACTGGGATTACAACCAAAACCGTGAGAACATGGCCGCAGGATGCTATTCCGATGCTTCAGGACTGTTTCCACTGCACAGACTGGGATGTATTCAAGGTGCAGGACACTGACAATCGTGTCGCATTGGATAGTTACACCTCCACTGTCTTGGACTACATCTGTTTCTGTGTGGACAATGTAACAACTTGGAAACGATTCCGTGTGTTCCCTAATAATCCACCCTGAATGACACACGGAGTTCAACAACTTATTCGAACAAGGAACAACGCTTTCAAATCCGGGGACCAGGAGGCATACAGTGCTGCCAGGGCCAACCTGAGAAGAGGCATCAAGACTGCCAAGCAGCAGCACAGGAGGCGTATCGAGGCCAGGTTTGAGAACAACACAAACCCAAGGCAGGTCTGGGAGGGCATCAGGGCTATCACGGACTACAAAAGAAGAACACCATCACCCTCAGCCGACAGTTCTACTCTGGCTGAGGATCTAAATCTCTTTTATGCCCGTTTTGATAGGGAGAACACCGACCCTGTCCTGTCCCCTCTCCCCTCAACCGACCCTGCTCCGGTCCTGAGCACTCATGAGCTGAGGCGTGTGTTCCGGAGCATTAACACCAGGAAGGCGGCCGGGCCGGATGGAGTGCTGGGCCGGGTGCTAAAAGACTGTGCTGCGGACCTGGCGGACGTCTTCACCTCTATATATAACACCTCGTTGTCCTGTTCACTGGTACCATCCTGTTTCAAAGCAGCAACCATCGTTCCCATCCCAAAACAGTCAAATGTCACATGTCTGAACGATTTCAGACCTGTGGCACTCACCCCCATTCCTGCCAAATGCCTGGAGAGACTGGTCATTAAACACATCAGAGCTGCTTTTCCACCATCTCTGGACTCGCACCAGTTTGCATACAGGGAGAACCGGTCAACCGAGGATGCGATCGCCACAGTGCTGCACACATTACTGAAGCACTTGGAACACAGGAACACCTATGCACGGCTCCTCTTTGTAGACTACAGCTCGGCTTTTAATACCATCCAGCCATACAAACTCCGTCCCAAACTCCACCAACTGGGACTTAACTCCTCTCTGTGCAACTGGATTGTGGACTTCCTCACTAACCGTAGACAGAGTGTCAGAGTGGGTAAGAACACCTCTTCCACCCTTGTGGTCAACACCGGTGCCCCTCAGGGGTGTGTTCTGAGCCCTCTGCTATACACTCTCTTCACCCATGACTGTATTTCCTCCTGCGCGTCCAATCTCATTGTTAAGTTTGCAGATGACACTACAGTGCTCGGACTTATATCCAACAATGATGAGACAAACTATAGGACAGAGGTGCAACAACTAGAGTCATGGTGCCACGACAATAACTTGGTCTTAAACACCAAAAAGACCAAGGAGATCATTGTAGATTTCCGGAAGAGGGGTCATAACAACCATCTGCCTCTCTTCATTGGCAGTGAGGCGGTGGAGAGGGTGAGCAGTTTTAAATTCTTGGGGGTAACTGTGACCGAGGACCTGTCCTGGGGCAACCATATCACCTCAGTTGCACGGAAGGCCCAACAGCGCCTCTACTACCTGAGGAGACTGCGGAGCGCACACATTCCCAGATCTCTGATGTTGAACTTCTACAACTGTGCCATCAGCAGCGTTCTGACGTATGGATTTCTAGTGTGGTTCCCCAGCTGCACCAAGGCCGATCAGCAAGCACTCCAGCGGGTGGTGAAGGAAGCTGGCAGAATTATTGGAACAAGTCTGCCAGAGATCAGTAATATCTTCCCCACTCGCTGTCTGAGGAGGGTGCACAGTATCCTGCGGGACCAACATCACCCTGCGCGCCACCTTTTCCATCTGCTGCCCTCAGGGAGAAGGTACAGGTCTATACAGGCCAGAACATCCAGACTGGCCAACAGCCTGTATCCACAGGCTGTGAGGCTCCTGAACTCTCTGCCCCCCTCTCACGGACAATAACCATATCCAACTTCTTAATAGCAATGAACTGGTCTGCATTGGTGCATCATATCTTTATTCTCTTCCCCCTCCTGCCCCCCCCCTCTTTCTTAAATAGATAACTATCATATCTGATATCATATCTCACAGTACAATAATATTGAATGGGTTGCATTGTTGTATTTTGTCATGTTTCTCAGGTCTTTGTCTGAATTTCTACGAACATTATTGCTAAGGATTGTCTTATTGCATTGGAGTCACACTGGGTTAAATATGTACACTTGGGTTTTAAGGGGTATTTATTATTTTCTTCTTTTTTTGGGGTTGTATGGAAGCCCCAAACGCAATTTCATTGTTCTTGACAATGACAATAAATAAATAAATACTAAAAAAATACTAAAATACTAAAATACTGTTGGTGACAGAAAGTTAGGTGGTGGACCACCATGTACCAAGCTCACTGCAATGGCTCTCCCAGAGATGTAGTACCAGTCCCCTCTGAGAGCTGCAAAGCAACAGAATAAAAGGAAAAGCAAAATTGTCAGTAATGTTGCCTGTAAAAATAAATATCAGTTAAACAGTTCCCACTATTAATCTTAGAAAAATAGGTAATTACCAGTACTGTCAAGAGCCAAGTTCTTGCAGTTTTCTTTCCCCTCAAACATGGCTGACCTGGCAATGGTGTCCATCAATAGTCTCAAGAATTCCCTCCTTGGCCCACCTAAATCAACCCCTTCCTCATTTTTCCCCATATCATCTGAGAATTTCACACAGATCATCAAGTTGGGATCATAAGATAGCCTTTGAAAACCACGCAAGGCTCCCTCCCACACAGCAGAGCGATTTATATTAAATTTGCACTGCTGTTTTGTGCTAATTTTGCTTGATAGTTCCAGCAGTATCTCTTGAACAGGGACTTTTTCTGCACTAAAAAAATAAAATAAAACAGAAAATAAAATATATCAGCCATGTAGTCATGTTACAGAATTTGAGAATATGTGTCACACTGATCATAGAGATCTTTGTCTTCATCTGATTCACTCTTCAACAGAAAAAGACCAAAAACATATATCAAAAGCAAGTAATTATAGCTTATCTTAAAAAGATTAAAATAAGAAATATCCATATTGATTGCTCCCAAACACTTGTTTTAAATAAATATATTCTATTTTGCTAGAAGCCCAATTGTTGACATGTTTTTTCCCAAATCATGATTACTTTTCATTCTTTTAGTAACTTACTAAAAGTGTCCTTGATGGCCTTACATAGAGGGCTTTGGTTTTAAAAACCTTTAGGATCAGCATCCCATTCAGCTCCTGACCAACTTGGAGCTTTGGAGACACCAGCTTATTGCCACAAGCCATTAGAAACTCGAGGCTACAAAAAATAAATAGGGACAACAGCAATTGCTAATTAGTTAAACATTTTAAGTATTAGTTAAATATTTTATTATATATTGTTCTGTTTGTGTGTATGCTTTTATGACTTAAATTCTACTGGTATAGTCATATGTTTTTATAATGATGAATAATATTTTAAACTTCTTTACTTTGGTATATTATCTTTAAGTACAAGTCATTACATGAATACACACAGTAACAATAAACAATAGTATTTTACCTGACATCCTCTGGAAGGCGTTCACCAAAGCTTTCCTTGATGTGTTTCACGACAGTTTGGTTGTCCCAGGTCTTCTGGAATTCAAAAGCACTGAGGATGTGCCCATGTTTGTGTAACCATAATTTTGAACCTTGTTTGCACACTACTCCCCATGATGGAGTTGGAAGTAGTATAACATCTTTGTTGAAATGGTCATGCTGCTGGGCCATAGCTCTGAAATATAAATATTAGATACCATAAACAACAGCAAGTGATAACTAATAATACTGAGATGCAGACAGCAGAACACTATCCAAACCCCTACACAGAATGCTTTCATAGACAAAATTGTTGTAGTTAGGCAAACATAAGGGTTAATTTTGTATACTTTTTTTTATACTTTTCCGAGAATACGTGCTTCTTTTGTGGTTCGGACTCCTTCTGACATTTCTTTGGAGGTGGAGGAAAACCAAAGTAATTGCTTAAAGGAGCTTCTTCGACATCTTTAAGAGTTCTAAACAAATGTCTGTCCTCCTCCAGAAAATCCTATGTACGCAAACACGCGTTGCAACTTCTTATCTTGTGCGTGTCTTTTATTTTGACAGCGAATGCGCACCTGCGGACCACTTATGTGCAGCCCTGGTTATTTAGCTCGTCATTGCAGCCACAGAAATTATTTTGTCCATGAAACCATAAAGCTGCACTTTCTTTTTGCCTTATAGTCTGATTTGTCATAACTTTTCCGTTTTGTGGTAAGCTTTTCTTTGGCTGTCACTTCTTCACCCTGACCTGTCTTATTTGGCTCAGCAGAACTGAAATATAAATCCTGCTGCTTTTACACACACACACACACACATAACGCTCAGCGATTCTCTGCGCGATCAACCTCTCACATGTTTAAGCTGCGGGAGATTTCACTTGTCATGTTTGCATAGTAAGCTAACGATTGATAAGACGATGTCAGAGGAATTGGTGCACAAATTATCATCACTCACAGATCAGTGCTGTCGCTCTCTATACACAGTTGCATAACACATAATTGCAAAGTGAAAGCAAAAAACAAGCGCAAATTCAAACGCGATTTCAATATGTCACATATTGACAGTGGCTCACCGATGCCAATGACATAATTACCCAGCTACATTTCCGAAAGAATGCAAAAGCATTGACATATATTTTTCCTTCCTACGATAGCCCGACGGGCAGGGCAGAGATAGATTTTGGTAGCCTGGAAAAATCGCTAGCCCCAGGACATCGGGCTAGTGATTTTGCGAGCCCTGCAGTATATTATTAAATATCAGACTATTACATATGGCCCCATTTCAGGCAAGTGAATACAAACTCATTAAACTTTGTAACTACCTTTTTCTTCTGGTGCCTGATGTCCAGCTGCCGAAGCATTGCCGAGTTTGATAACGTGGTGCAGGTGCACATTCTCTCCTGACTGTAGATGTCGCTGGCATGGGCAAGCTGCTACGTTGACGTGAGGGAAAGAGGGATGTTAAGTGACTATCCAGTCCGTCCACACTGGTACTTGCAACAGGTTGCTGCCCCACGACTGTGGCATTTGACAAAGTTCTGATGGTCTCTGCTGAGGATAATATACTGTTGAGTAATGCGGCTGCTTCACTTAGGCTACTAGCAGGTTGCTGAGTAGACATCTGTGTAGTGGTTTGAAGTGTACCACTTTTTCCTTCACTTTCCTGGTCTGGACACAACTTCCTGTTCATCTAAAACCCCTTCCTGTTCAACTGAAATGCCTTCCTGTTTAACTGAAACGCCTTCCTGTTTAACTGAAATGCCTTCCTGTTCAACTGAAACGCCTTCCTGTTTAACTGAAATGCCTTCCTGTTCAACTGAAATGCCTTGGATTTTCAGTAGTGTGTGTGAGAGCGTTTCAGTAGTGTGTGTGAGAGGTAAAATTTCAGTAGTGTGTGTGAGAGCGTTTCAGTTGTGTGTGTGAGAGCATTTCAATAGTGTGTGTGAGAGGTAAAATTTCAGTAGTGTGTGTGAGAGCGTTTCAGTTGTGTGTGTGAGAGCGTTTCAGTTGTGTGTGTGAGAGCGTTTCAGTAGTGTGTGTGAGAGCGTTTCAGTAGTGTGTGTGAGAGCGTTTCAGTAGTGTGTGTGAGAGCGTTTCAGTTGTGTGTGTGAGAGCGTTTCAGTTGTGTGTGTGAGAGCATTTCAGTTGTGTGTGTGTGAGAGCGTTTCAGTACTGTGTGTGAGAGCGTTTCAGTAGCGTGTGTGAGAGCATTTCAGTAGTGTGTGTGAGAGTGTTTCAGTTGTGTGTGTGAGAGCGTTTCAGTTGTGTGTGTGAGAGCGTTTCAGTTGTGTGTGTGTGAGAGCGTTTCAGTAGTGTGTGTGAGAGCATTTCAGTAGTGTGTGTGAGAGCGTTTCAGTAGTGTGTGTGAGAGCATTTCAGTAGTGTGTGTGAGAGCGTTTCAGTTGTGTGTGTGAGAGCGTTTCAGTTGTGTGTGTGAGAGCGTTTCAGTTGTGTGTGTGTGAGAGCGTTTCAGTAGTGTGTGTGAGAGCATTTCAGTAGTGTGTGTGAGAGCGTTTCAGTTGTGTGTGTGAGAGCGTTTCAGTTGTGTGTGTGTGAGAGCGTTTCAGTAGTGTGTGTGAGAGCGTTTCAGTAGTGTGTGTGAGAGCGTTTCAGTTGTGTGTGTGTGAGAGCGTTTCAGTAGTGTGTGTGAGAGCGTTTCAGTTGTGTGTGTGAGAGCGTTTCAGTAGTGTGTGTGAGAGCATTTCAGTTGTGTGTGTGTGAGAGCGTTTCAGTACTGTGTGTGAGAGCGTTTCAGTAGTGTGTGTGAGAGCGTTTCAGTAGTGTGTGAGAGCGTTTCAGTAGTGTGTGTGAGAGCGTTTCAGTAGTGTGTGTGAGAGCGTTTCAGTTGTGTGTGTGTGAGAGCGTTTCAGTAGTGTGTGTGAGAGCGTTTCAGTTGTGTGTGTGAGAGCGTTTCAGTAGTGTGTGTGAGAGCATTTCAGTTGTGTGTGTGTGAGAGCGTTTCAGTACTGTGTGTGAGAGCGTTTCAGTTGTGTGTGTGAGAGCGTTTCAGTTGTGTGTGTGAGAGCGTTTCAGTAGTGTGTGTGAGAGCGTTTCAGTTGTGTGTGTGAGAGCGTTTCAGTAGTGTGTGTGTGAGAGCGT
>NC_137429.1:442500-515000 GCF_964374335.1 Astatotilapia calliptera
AGGTGCATTTAAAACCCAGGAGGGCTTGGAGCTACCTGCCAGAGAGCAGCAGGTAAGCGCATGGTCCCTCCTGCTGGCCCTCAATGTCTACGTGTATTTAACATTGAGAGGTGGGCAACGACGCCAGGGGTGAGGTGTACACCCTGATGGTACTTTGGACTCCGTGTATCGTGCCCACCCCCAAGATCCTATATGTATGTGTAATGAGAGTGTGAATAATGTGAATGTCTAAGTTGTGGGATAAAATTGAGGCAGAGGCAGCCAGAAGGGGACAGGGGGGGGGTGGCCTCCTCTGCACCCTGGTGACACACCCCTACTCCAAGGTCCTGCATGTGTGGGTGGTTGTGGTGGAGCGGGAAGAGGGAGGCAGCTGGAGATGGGGAGGGAAGGAAGGGAGGGGCAAGTGACCCCTCCCTGGGGCCAGCTCCCCCGCTGACCCCAGTAGGCACCCCCATACTCCGCGACCCACCAGGGAAAGGGGGCCCAGGCCCATCCAGACCGGGCCCAGTGCAGCAGCGCCCCCCGGCCCCACAGAGCCCAGGACAGTCCACCCAACCCCACCACAGAGAAAACTGCACCCACCCCACCATCCACTCATCTTCCAGACTACATAAGACAATAAACACCCAGGCTGAGATCTTCCTCCACCTCTCCTGTATCTCCCCCTCCTGCAGAGAGTTCCTGAGGAGAGGAAAGCTCCTGCAAGATGTGACAATCTCCCCCACCAGTTGAAGAGCCCCCCAGGTGGCTCGACGCACCGGCGGCACCCTGCGCCAGGGATGGGCCCCCATGCACCCACCCGCCCACAACCCCGGCAACACACAAACCAGGACCCAAGGCCCCGAGGTCCGGCCAGGGCCCCTGCCCAGAGACGGAGCGCCCCCAGAACCTCACGCCCATCCCGGACCCACCCAGGGGCAGACAGGCTACCAGGTCAGTAACCCACGTCCGTCAGCACAGACCCTCCCCTAGCCCCGCTGCACGCAGCCACGAGGAAACAGTCACCCGAGAGCCAAAAGAGCCCCCAACCGGACATGACCGCTACCCCGGGTTGAGCCCCCCAAGGAAGATGCCTCCAGGGAACCCCCCGACGCCCTAAGCCTGTCCCTACCCCCACACCAATCACAACAGTGAAGGCGGGACCAAACTATGACCCCCCACCCCCACTAGGTGATGGAGCTGATCAAAGGAGCCCAGAGCAATTGATCTGATGTGGTGGCAGAGGCTGTATCAAGACTAATGTAATCTAATAGATAATTTCTATATTGGTTAGAATTAAGATTATTTTTATTTTTCCAGTTCATGAGGACAGTTTTCTTGGCTATGCATAGGGCAGTGAAAACCATATGGGCGATATTCTTTTCTGAAGTGACATTATCTAAGCTGCCACATCATCCTCTTCATGCATGTTGTGTTACTCCAAGATGTATAGGCTCAAAAGCCTACTACCAATTAAGCATATTAGATAATGTGCATCTCTGTAATGAGAAGGGGTGTGGTCTAATGACATCAACACCCTATATCAGGTGTGCATAATTATTAGGCAACGTCCTTTGCTTTGGCAAAATGGGTCAAAAGAAGAACTTGACAGGCTCAGAAAAGTCAAAAATAGTGAGATATCTTGCAGAGGGATGCAGCAGTCTCAAAATTGCAAAGCTTCTGAAGCGTGATCATCGAACAATCAAGCGTTTCATTCAAAATAGTCAACAGGGTCGCAAGAAGCGTGTGGAAAAACCAAGGCGCCAAATAACTGCCCATGAACTGAGAAAAGTCAAGCGTGCAGCTGCCAAGATGCCACTTGCCACCAGTTTGGCCATATTTCAGAGCTGCAACATCACTGGAGTGCCCAAAAGCACAAGGTGTGCAATACTCAGAGACATGGCCAAGGTAAGAAAGGCTGAAAGACGACCACCACTGAACAAGACACACAAGCTGAAACGTCAAGACTGGGCCAAGAAATATCTCAAGACTGGTTTTTCTAAGGTTTTATGGACTGATGAAATGAGAGTGAGTCTTGATGGGCCAGATGGATGGGCCCGTGGCTGGATTGGTAAAGGGCAGAGAGCTCCAGTCCCACTCAGACGCCAGCAAGGTGGAGGTGGAGTACTGGTTTGGGCTGGTATCATCAAAGATGAGCTTGTGGGGCCTTTTCGGGTTGAGGATGGAGTCAAGCTCAACTCCCAGTCCTACTGTCAGTTTCTGGAAGACACCTTCTTCAAGCAGTGGTACAGGAAGAAGTCAGCATCCTTCAAGAAAAACATGATTTTCATGCAGGACAATGCTCCATCACACGCGTCCAAGTACTCCACAGCGTGGCTGGCAAGAAAGGGTATAAAAGAAGAAAAACTAATGACATGGCCTCCTTGTTCACCTGATCTGAACCCCATTGAGAACCTGTGGTCCATCATCAAATGTGAGATTTACAAGGAGGGAAAACAGTACACCTCTCTGAACAGTGTCTGGGAGGCTGTGGTTGCTGCTGCACGCAATGTTGATGGTGAACAGATCAAAACACTGACAGAATCCATGGATGGCAGGCTTTTGAGTGTCCTTGCAAAGAAAGGTGGCTATATTGGTCGCTGATTTGTTTTTGTTTTGTTTTTGAATGTCAGAAATGTATATTTGTGAATGTGGAGATGTTATATTGGTTTCACTGGTAAAAATAAATAATTGAAATGGGTATATATTTGTTTTTTGTTAAGTTGCCTAATAATTATGCACAGTAATAGTCACCTGCACACACAGATATCCCCCTAAAATAGCTAAAACTAAAAACAAACTAAAAACTACTTCCAAAAACATTCAGCTTTGATATTAATGAGTTTTTTGTGTTCATTGAGAACATGGTTGTTGTTCAATAATAACATTATTCCTCAAAAATACAACTTGCCTAATAATTCTGCACTCCCTGTAGATGTCTCTGAGGGGGGTCAGTGAGGTGCCGATTGCCCGCTCTGCTGCCCTCACCACCCGCTGCAGTTTCCTCTTGTCCTCCGTGGTGCAGCAGTTGGACCAGAGTGTGCAGCAGGAGGTCAGAAGGCTCGATGGTGGAACGGTAAAAGTTTACTAGCAGACTCTGGGGTAACTGGGCCTGATGCAGTTTCCTGAGGAAGTACAGCCATTGTTGTGCTTTCCCTACCTGGTGGGAGATGTTTGTGGACCAGGTGAGGTCGGCCGAGATGTGGACTCCGAGGAAAGCTTTCTACCCTTTCTGCCTCCTCCATCAATGTAGAGGGTGGAGTGCTCAGATCGCTTTGTTCTCCTGAAGTCGATTACCATCTCCTTGGTCTCGGCTGTGTTCAGATGCTGAACCTCCTCTCTGTAGCTGAATCATCGCTGTTGTCGATCAGTCCTATGACGGTGCTGTCATCAGCAAATTTTATAAAGGTGTTACTGGTGTGGATTGGTGAACAGCTATGGGAGAAAAGTGAGTATAAGAGGGGACTGAGGACACACCCCTGTGGGACGCCCACATTCAGAATGAGGGTAGAGGTGTGCTCTCCCATCCTGATGTTCTGGGGTCTGTTGCTCAGGAAGTCCAGTATCCAGCTGCACAGTGAGCTGCTGAGTCATGAGTTGCTTAGTTTATTAACCAGTCTGTGGGGTTGAACTGTGTTGAAGGCAGAGCTGGTCCACAAACAGCATTCTTACACAGGGGTTACTACTGCCCAGGTGAGGGCTTTGCGAAGAGCTGTAAGTATGGCGTCCTCTGTCCACCTGTTTGCCCTGAATGTAAACTGGTGTGGATCGAGGTCTGCAGGGATGGCAGCTTTAATGTGCGACATGATGAGCTGCTCAAAACATTTGGTAATTATGGCTGTTAAAGCACGTGGACGATGGTCATTCAAGCAGCTCACCGTGTTCTTGGGCCCTGGAACGATGGTGGCTGCTCACAGGCAGGACGGTACGACAGACTGTACCAGTGAGAGGTTGAAGATGGTGGTGAAGACCTTTGCCACTCTACACCGTCAGGACCAGGAGATTAGACCGCTCATCATCAGCGAGCATTGTTGGCACTAAAAACACAGTTCGTGGTGTTTTTAACCAAAGCGTCTTAAGAAGTAAGTCATGACTCTTTGTTGCTCTGCTGCTGAAGGTCAGCGTTTTCTACAGTTTGTTTACTGGAGTCTGTGAGATTGTTCTAGAAAACCTCTCATATATTTACAGGAACAGAGGACATGATCTACATCACAGTGATCTACTCTCGCAGATTTAAACACAGGATTTAAACACGAATGTTTCAGTTTGCAGGTTTTATAGCAAGTGTAGCGTCATCCTGCTGAAGAACATGACATTCCTGGGTTTTCTGGTTACCATCGGTAGTAACTGGTTTGTTATAGCTACTAGTGACAGAACCAGTAACTCAGTGAAGTGAGAGAGTTGTCAGCATAGAAGCTGACGTTAACGTGTTGTGTTAACGTGCTGCAAGAAATGTTAAACAGCAGATGTCCCAGCATGGAGCCCTGTGGTGCACCACTGTTCATACACACAGAACAAACTCACACTCCTTGTTATTGTTGTGCTCTGTTCCACTTTAATTGATCTCAATGTAGGGATGCACCGATACTGGTATCGGGTATCGGGACCGATACTGTAAAATGTGTGTGTACTCATACTCGTAAAAGTTAACAGATACCATGAACCGATACTAACTTATTTCTTTAATCAGAGGGTGGCATGTCATTTCTGTTGTAGTTTTTTAGATTAGCCACTAAGGGGACATCCCGCGCTAAACAGGCACAGGGTTAGGCGAGTGAGACTGGCGGCTCCAGATAAAAAAGAGAAACTGGAGGCTGCTGTAGCTAGGCTAAACAAAATGTCAGCAGTGTGGACCGCAACAACTTTAACTCAGGTTTTGGAAAAGTGATGAAAAATGTCAAGAGAAAATCCACGGGCAGGTAAAATAACAGAGACTCTGACTCATTTTATCGCTCTGGATGACCAGCCAATGCCAGTCGTGGAAAACATAGGATTGCACTGTCTTCTCAGCGTACTCGAGTCACAATATGAAATTCCCAGCCGCCCACACATCAGGGAGATAATGGTGCCAAAACTTTCTGAAGAGGTAAAGACAAGCAGTATGTGCGCGATGTCAGTCCTCGGTTTAACGTCACAGTGGACTGATGATCCACTGGCAGATGAGGAGTTCGTCAGTGCCAAATACTTTCGTTATTTTGTTTGTTTGTTTGTTTACAATATGGACACTCTGCAATAATTTAAAAGTTTATTTTATTCTCAAACCTAATTTGTATTTATTTTATTCCAAACAGAAGTGTTTATTTATTATTCTGAAAGCTCGAGACAGTGCCAATAGTTCAGTGGTTTTTAAATTACAATGTGGAGACTCTGCAATAATTTAACAGAAGTGCTTATTTTTCACTTGAAATTTTTTTGTGGTCATTTTTATTAAGATTTTATTTTTTATCGGCAGAGAATAAAATAAAACCTGTCTTTCAATTCATTGCATTTGTGTGTGTGTGTGTGTGTGTGTGTGTGTGTGTGTGTGTGTGTGTGTGTGTGTGTGTGGTAGAAGTATCGGTTTTTGTACTCTGTATCGGCAAGTACTCAGATCCAAGTATCGGTATCGTATTTGAAAAAATTGGTATCGTTGCATCTCTATCTCAATGTTAAACAGCCACAAACTCATTCAGCTGTTGTGGTGTCGCTCATCAGTTTTGGACTCTGCGTATCGAATCATTGACTTTGTTGCAGAGTCATTGCTGTCAGACATCTTTGAAGTCCGTTTGTGGCTCGTGGGCTGTAGTGTGAATACTCGTGGGCTTTCACGTGGACACTGATGATGGACGTTACACTCTGACAGCTGGACTTCATGCTCTTTGCTCTCATCAGCCTGTCCTATCAGAGTGTGAAGCACAGTTTCAGGAGCTGAAAGCGTCACATAATTCTGTGCTCAGGTCTTGAAGCGTAAATCATCCTCGGCTTTATTTTTCGGATGAGCTGGTTTGTTGTGCAGACTTCAGAACATGTCGACAGCAGCTGAAATCTCTCCTCACGGCTCATTTTTACTCGCTTTCATAACATCTCTGCATGCAGCAGGTTAGACTGAGACACACAGTGAGTGTGTGTGTGTGTGTGAGGGTGTTCTTGTTTGCTGCTGATTGCTTGTTTATGCTGCTGTCACGGTCCGTGACTGAGAACTGGACGGCAGCGAGTGGCGTCGCAGTAAAGCGGCGGTGTTTGGGCGGGCTGGCAGCTCGCGGAGCGTTTCACCGTGACAAACGTGGAGGAACACACACAGAGCTGTGCTGGTGATGAATGCGCCCGTCAGACTTCATACCACTGCTCTGCTGCCACTCTTCACTCGGGCGGAGGGGAAACATCAGTCAGAGCATGAAAAAGAAATGTTTCCATCCTCAGAGGCTCCACAGTCCACACATGACGCTCGTCTTCTAAAAACATGCCAGTCGTTGTTTCTGATGATGATGATGCTGATGCATCCTCGGGCTCCTCTGTGGGCTCTAGAACCAGATCCTGGACTTTACAGCTCAAACCCAACTGGTTTCATTAGGACCTGATTTTCACTGGTTTTATAGTTATAGTGCAAAAATCTTGAGCCACCCCTCATTTCTGTGTATTTTGCTTCCAAGGAGACAGACTCGCGAGCAGCAGATCTGAAGCTTTCTTTCACAGTTGTTTGTGAAGGTTCTCAGTCATCCAGCTCATCGTAGTCTAAGGAGCTCGGACAGAAAAGCGTCTCATCCTAAGATCTCAGAGGTTTTCTTCAGACGTTGCTGCTTTTCCTCTCGTGTTTAGTGTTTCATTTTCAGAAGAATGCTTTTGTTTGTTAAGCCTCTGAACTCTGACCTATGAATCATTTGTGCAAAATGTGGCTCAAGACTTTTGCACAGCCCGTTGAAAACCCCGCCCTGTGATGGACTCTCCAGTTGCTTCCCCAGAGCTTTGTTTCATTGTCAGCTCCATCAGCTGAAGTTATTTTTATACGACTGATTTCGTCCTTGGTGCTAAATAAGAGGCAGCTGAAACACACGGCATGTAGCCGCTCACACACCGAAGCACAAACATGCAGCACAGATGCTTTAATAACAGACCTGACGATCGATCAGAGAAAGTTTTCTTTCCTTTCTCCCGTCTTTCTGCCGCCCTGCACCTTTGGTCCCTCTGCGCTCGCTCAGAACACGTTTCCGTGTTTGGTTTTCTCTGCTGCATCTCCTTTTGTCTGCCTCTGAAGACGAGTGAGCCGTGGCCTTGACAGAGACGAACTCCAACTCCTCCACAAGCTGCTTTTCTTCCACTAACAGGAGACACGACGCCACATTCAGCCCACCGAGCGAGAAAGCCAAACACGCTCGTCTGAGCTTTAATCAAACGCTCGCAGATCGTTCAGCAGTTAGTGCGACACTGGCTGTGAACTGTGACAATGGGTGCAGCGGGTGGAGGTTTGTGTGAAGCACAGGTAAAATGTGAAGAAGCAGAAAGCTCCTCCTGCAGTTTGCTGTCTGTAACCAGCTGCTGTGTTTCTCCTGCAGTCGTGAGCGTGGAGAGTCGCGAGGCTCACCTGAACTCTCTGGTGCTGGAGGCGGAGCGGCGGGCGGTCGACCTGGCGGCTCAGGCTCAGAGGGACGGCCTCTCGCTGGAGGCCTGCCACAAAGACAAACAGCTGAGGGCGTGGGAGTGGAGGTGCAAGCTGTACAAACGCATGAGGACGGGCTTCCAGCACGCACGTGAGTCCGCACGCCGCCCTCCTTAGTGTGTATTTCCTGCCGTCGCTTCCTGTGTGTGTGGCAGCTCAGACAGCCTGATGGGGACACGCGTGACCTTTGCAGCAGATTCGGAGCGCAGTACACGTTCAGCTGGAGGTGTTCCTGTCAACATTAGAGCTGCTACACCCAGAGCTCAGAGGGGGCGGGATTTACACAACCAGCTATAAAACAGAAAGGTTGCGATCGAGACGTGAACGACGTGCGCGGTGAACTCACGGTCTCATTAGAGCAACGTCAGGGTGATTCGACTGAGGTCCTTCTGCAGGCTTCACACAGCGACTAATCACACCTGCTGAAGACGTCAGGCAGGAAACAGGAAGTCAATCACATGTTGCCATAGTTACCTGGAAAACAGTCAGAGCCACGGTCCACACACACACGTTTCACCCTCCTCTCTGTGCCCCTGCTCAGGTGCCCCGGAGGCCCCGTCCATGGTTCGACTGAGCGTGAGCAGTAGCAGCACTCTGACCGTCACCTTCCAGGAACCGCAGTGTCTCAACTCCACTGTGGTGACCAAGTACAGAGGTGAACACACATGTGCATGCACGCACACAGGCCTGGTCCTGTCTGAGAGACTAAAAGGTCAAAGGTGAGGCCATCATTTAGGTTTCGATGTTCGAGGTGAAGCTTCGACTGAAGACTTCATGTTGGGTCTGCAAAACCACATTTAAAACGATAAATTAACAAGGTTGTTCTGCGTTAATTTACAGGTTTACTTCACGGTTAAACTCTAAAGCTTCTGGATTTAAACCCCAGATTTATTCTCAGATGATGCCTCAGGTTGTCGTGGTTACACGGAGGACCAGGAAGTGGTGCTCAGAGGCAGGGATGAGAAGGCTAACGTTGCGTCTGTCGATGTGTTCGCAGTGGAATGGAGCTGCCTGAAGGACTTCTCGCTGCTCGCCGGAGAGATGGTGTTGGATAACCTGCAGAGCCTCAAGTGCACCATCAGCAGCCTCACCACGGTAACAAGAGCATCCCTCCTCCGCACATCCACCTGTCTGCAGCTGGCTTTAGTTCACAGTTTCAGAAAAAGGATTGAATAGAGTTTCTGTCACGACGAAGCTGCTGTCGCTCAGGTCGGTCTGTCGTTTGCACGTTTGTCCGCTCGCTGTGATGCATGTGTTCGTTTGCAGCAGGCGCGTGATTTCGGACCTCGGTGATGTCATTGCGCGGTCCCTGCGTTGTGCGTTGGCTGATCGGCGTCTGTGATGCAGACTTGTTTTCGCTGTGCTGCACACACCGAACCACAGCTGCTGTTTGCCATTTAGATCAGCGAACGGCTTTCACAAACTTCCACGGCGGCCCTGAACTAGAGAGCAGGCTGAAAGGGCCGGAGACGCTGCGAGGGCGAATAATGAGCCGGCGAGGCTCTTGGGCCTCGAACGTCACAGCTCTCATTTACATACTGAATTCATCGAGTCGGGGCCGAGCCGCACGAGGAGCTCGGAGGCCTTTAAGTACTCAGCTGTCCTGGAAGGATTAGACCTGCAGGGCACACACATGGGGGGGCCACGGGGGGCCTGTTTGTGTAGGTGGAAGAAAGCCTGAAGCTGCGAGGAGCTGTGACCGGAACACAGCACAGGTGCAGGTGGTGTTTTTGTAGCCAGGGAGCAAAGTGAAGGTAGGGAGCTAATGATAGCTGATAATATCTCAGCACATGGCGTTAAAAACATTTATTTAGACAGACACAGCAGCGACAGCAGGACGTTTGAATTCCTGGGAAAAAAGATTTTTAACGTTTATTGGTGGGCACAAACGTCGGCCTGGTGGTCTGTGCACGTAGAGACCAGTCTCACAGGCCTGCACACCCAGGAAATATATGTTCCTCTGCTGGTTGCTAGCATGAAACTGGCTGCAAAGAGGTATGACAACCTCTGAGGGGTGGGGCCTGCTGAGGGTGGGGCCTGCTGAGGGTGGGGCCGAGTTTAAAGAAACCTGAGTGATATTGGGTTAAAGTCATTAGTTTGATGTAACGGAGGCTCCGTCGTTCGGTTTCAGGGATCGAGGCCGCTGTCGGTGAAAAAGCTGCACCCTGCTCTGATTGGATGAGGTCAGCTGATTCAGTGCGAGCCTGAAAGTAAACGTGTTGTTCGTGTTGCTCAGGTGGAGTCGACTGTTTTCTGTGGAGACGTTCTGATGTTTCCAGCGTGGAGACGTGTCCTCGTTACGTTGGCTGAAGGCGAGCAGTCGGCTGTTGATGATGATGATGGCAGTGCTGGTTTTTTCTGCAGACCTCCTCTGAGCTGCTGTCTGTGTGGATGAACAGAAGGGGGCGGAGCACACAGGCTCGAGGGGCTCCAATTAAAACCCAAATTGAACCAAGCAGCAGAGTGACATTTGAAAGGAAACTTTCCTCAAATGTTAAAGCACTTATGCTTTCACGAACTTTTACAGCAGCAAAGGTTTATTTCCACAAAGTGTCCTGATGATATAAAACAGTAAAAATGACTGTCAGAGCGTTTTGTTGGTTTTTTTCCAAGGACAGGCTGCCAGAGAAAATAAAGAAACCTCTTCAAACCTTTAGAAAACTTTTTCATACGTGCACGTCGGAAATGTTCCAGCTTTAAATGCATGAATAAGCAGACAAATGAGTTGGTGAAAAAGCTGTGCAGACGCTTTCACAGCACTCAGTGGGAGTCATCACATTAACCGACATCTGAGGGATAAAAAGCCAGAAACAGCTCAGTCCCGTCCTGACACATTAATAACAGGAGGCAGGATAAAAAGACAAAAGTATGTGGACACACTGCTGCAGTTCCAACAGTGGAAGTGTCCACATACTTTTGTTGATGCAGTTATTTTCACCAGAAGTGATTTCTTTCCTCCAAACTCGCCTCTTCACTCTAACAGATGGGTTTCTACTTTTCAGGGTCGGCTCTACTACGTTCGAGTGTCGGCTTATAACATGAAGGGCTGGGGTCCGCCCGCCTCCTCCCTCCCTCCATCTGCTGCTCCATCCAGTAAGTTCTCTCCATATTTTTCCATTAACCTCACCATCTCAGCAGCTCGCAGCTTCTCTGTGACTCTGGAGTTTAACCTCTTTGTGCAGCAGCTGTTTCAGCCTGGTTTTATATTCCTCTGCTGAATAATGCATCGTGTAAATGTTACAGAGCCACTGTTACAGGCCTGCAGAGAGCAGATTGACTTGGTGGGGTAAATTGGTTTGTTGCAGTTGCAGAAAAACCACAAATGAGCGAGTGAAACACAAGCTGACGACAGGCGAGGTCGTGCCGCATGTTCTCGGGTTGGATATGACGCTCAGGTGGAGGGCATGTTTCATGTGAGGCTGCAGATATTTCGCCACCTGTGGGTTTAGAATGACTTCTAGCTCCTCCCACAAACAACAGTAACAGATTACTTTCTCCAGGGAGTAACTAGATGCTGATATACGTGTAGGAGGCTAGCTTTGGTTTCCTTCTAGACCAGTTAAAGGTGAGATCGGTTGAAACTGATAAACTACTCACTCGCTCATTTGTTACATTTTTGGAGAGTTTGTGACTGGATGAGCTTAAAGACATGAGATTCAAAATCCCAACGATGGAAGAACAAGGAGATTGTTAGCAGACAATGTGATGTTGTTGGTGACCTCAGAGACGCTCACAGGGCCACGCGGACTCTTCGGCTGAACTTTGACCTGCCTTACACACAGTCAGAGGCCTGGGACAACCCGCAGGGATCAAGGAAAACCCGAACGAAGCCGAGGATCAGCCGTCAGCAGAGCCGGGATGACGTGACGTGTGACAAAGCACAAATACATGAGTCCGAATGTTGTCACATAAAACAGGAAGTTCGTGCGGTGTGAACCTGCAGGGTTTGTTCCTGTGGTCGTGACTGAAGTGTGCGTCCGCTGTGAATCGTGTGAACATCCTGTTCTGACGTCCTCGGGTCGGGAAAATCAATTTCATCGCTCTGTCACGACTCGCTTTCTCTTTTCCTGCACATTGGAGCTTCAGCCTTGAGCTGTGTGTGTGTGTGTGTGTGTGTGTGTGTGTGTGTGTGTGTGTGTGTGTGTGTGTGTGTGTGTGTGTGTGTGTGTGCGCGCATATGTCAGAAGCAGAGGACAGAAAGTGTGTGGGTGTTTGTTTTAAACAGAGTGAAAGCACGACTACACCTCTAAAGATGCTTGACATCCATTAGTTCATTCTGTAGCATCTCACACACAAACACATTTTCGGAGCCGTTCTTGTTCTCCTGTCTCTGCTCACACGTTAGACTTTATTTTTTCTGTAAACGTCATTTCAAAGTTGTCCAGCTGTCTGAGTCTGCACATGAAAACAGCAGGTAGCTGCACCTGAGTCCACGCCGACGCACGTTACAATGCTTACGTTTGAGGTGACTGGAGCTCTCGCAGATTCACTCAGTTCCTTCATTTGTCCTGTGGTGCCTTGTCCAGATTGGCGGGAGAGCGATGGCCGGGAACCCAGGAGGCGGGGCCACATCGAGGCCATGGAGCGTCTCCTGCAGCAGGTCCGAGCGACTCACACGCACTACTGCTGTGGAGGTGAGTGTCGGCGGGCTCGTGGCGGATGGCCTTCACCACAATAAACATTTTTTGTTACGTTTTAATCCTTTAGATGTAACTTTTAACACAACTGTGTTAAAAAGGCGTTTCTGACATCAGTGGGAGTTTGAATCCCACTGATGAAGGGCGATCGTGGCTCAAGAGTTGGGAGTTCGTCTTGTAATCGGAAGGTTGCCGGTTCGAGCCCCGGCTCGGACAGTCTCGGTCGTTGTGTCCTTGGGCGAGACGCTTCACCCGTTGCCTACTGGTGGTGGTCAGAGGGCCCGGTGGCGCCAGTGTTCGGCAGCCTCGCCTCTGTCAGTGCGCCCCAGGGTGGCTGTGGCTACAACGTAGCTGCCATCACCAGTGTGTGAATGTGTGGATGACTGGATATGTAAAGCGCTTTGGGGTCCTTAGGGACGAGTAAAGCACTATATAAATACAGGCCATTTACCTTTTCTTTTTTTTTTATTGCTGTAATATCTGCAGAGACACATGTGTGGAGACACAGTCTGCAGACACAAACATGCTCTTCGATCACAACGCAGATTCATTTTTACTGACGCTCTCACGCCTGTCTGAGCGGACCCAGGAAAAACTGTTTATTCACAGACGCAGAGCTTTGTACAAAGAGGGGGAGTCGGGGTTTCAGAGATCCACGGGAGGGAGGGCAGAGGGACACTGGATCATCGATCCACACACCGCGCTTCGTCCACGCTGCCAAACACTCGGGAATCCAGGCAAGAGAAACCAGGACGGGTCCAGGGAATAAACAGGCGAAGAGATCAGAACCAGGACGAGGTTACAGCGACGCTGACGTGAGGCGTGCAAGCATCCAGCCACGAAACGCTCTGAGCCACCGTTTAAATAGTGGAGAAGCAGGATACCGAGCCGCAGGTGAGGGATTGTTTGCAGGTGCGTGGGCCAGAGGCGGGAGCCCACAGTGAGCTCCGCCCAGACAGGGCGGAGACAGGAGAGAGAGAGAGAGGCAACAAAACCATGTGTCCCGACCGGGCAGACGCAGGGACGTGACACCATCTGACCAGATATCAGTTTATCAGTTTTTTTATTAATCACATCGTCATCGTCACTGCAGGCTGCAGGAGGTTTCAGGCCTTCATCTGTCTCCTCTTCCTCGTCTCATTCACTTAGCTGGATGTTGTCTCAGAAGCAGTTAAACGCTGTAATAACCTGTAATTGAAATGTCAGAACTCAAACTCTCCCCCGTCCTCCTCTCTGACAGATGGAGAGGTGGACGCCTCATTAATCGACTCCAATCGTGTTTGCAGCCCTCTCCAACAAAACTCATTCCTGTGTTTATTCAGCATGGCGTGCGAGCTCTCGTCACATTATCCAGTTGTCAGAGCCGGTTAGCTCGGAGCTCACGCACACAGAGACTTGCTAAAGTCGTCAGGTTCCCTGTGACAGACTCGGAAAAAGGCCAATTTTCCAAATGCGAGTGTGCGAGAGCAGCAGCAGCTGGACAAAAGGCGCTCCGATAAAACGAGCTGTAATTACAGCTTTTAACGAGCAAACAGCAATTTCATGGAGAGATAGAAACCCGAAGCCTTAATTCACCTCGTCAAACCCAACAGAGGAACAACAGCAGCCTGTGAGGAGAGATCAGCAGAAGATGGTCGTGTAGGCGCCGGGATCACGATGTTTCCCTCGTCTCTGAGATCCTGAGTAGAGCAGACAAACAACACAGCGAGTCATTAAACATGATGCAGGTTGTTTTGTGGGACTTTCAGGCATGTAAGTTGATTTGTTTGCAGCAATATTAACGTGCTTATAAAAACAGTGAGCGTACCGTTCATGGCCTGCAGGGGGCGACCTTTCGCAGCTGTGACGTGCAGGTAGTTACAGATTCAGGGTTTCACGTGAGCTTCGTGTGTTTCAGACGTCAGTTTGAGCTGAAACACAAACTGAATGAAAATGAACTGACGTGACACTAAACACACAGCTGCACAGATGTTGCTCCTTAAAGTCGTTTAATATGTTAAACCAACATGGTTTTAATAAAAGGCTTTAAAGCACCAGCACACGAGGACGCTGTGACCTACGGTGATGTTGCTGTGTGCTGCTTTTCTGTTGGGAAGGGGTCAGAGGTCACGGGATCGATGATCTGTTTTTCCTCGACGCTCCCTCCACTGTGCATCTGTATCACGGCTCGTTCCCCTGGCGGTCTGCGGCCGGCTCCTGTCGGCTCCACGTCTGACGTCTGTTTACAGGACGGTAATTACGTGATGCTTAATTAGCTGCAGTAAAAGGGGCGCTGCGGTCTGGAGATTGGCATCACTGAGCGGCCAGTCGGCGTCCTCGCGAGGCCAGAGGGAGCGACAGAGGACGCGAGGGAAAGGAGATAAGATTGAGTCAGAGCGGCAGCGTGGGAGAGAAGCTCGACCCCGCTGACCCATAAACAAACATTTAGACTGAAGCTGGAAAAAAAACGCAGTTTTCACTTGTTTTCTTCTTCTCTCGTCTTTTTGTTCAGATGCCTCTAAGCTGCAGAACCCCAGCAGGAAGCAGTCTGTCTCCAGAAGTCTGAAACATCTCTTCAACTCCTCCAACAAGTTTGTAAAGACACTGAAAAGGTCAGAAGCTGCTTCTCCACGACGAGCCTGAGGACGCTCTCGGCTTCACTGTAACCTTCATAGGCTTCCCGTTCTTGTGGCACCAGCATCACGTTCATTGGTTTAGGTGTGGCGGGTGGGAATTCTCGCAGTAGCACCTCCATGTTTTAGTGGAAATATGTGGATCGAGTTCACGTGGGAACCAGCTCAGTCTTGGTGGATATTGCAGGAGTTTTCTTGCAACCATCCCTTGAGGCGACTTATGTTGTGATTTGGCGCTATATAAATAAAATTGAATTGAATTGAATCCCTCCCATAGACACTGATGCCCTGCTGGTATCAACAGTAGTTCTCTTGGGTGGAATTTCTTGTGGTAGTCCTGCAGTGACATCAGTGGCTCCAACTTGGCGCCTGAGCTTTTCAGGACTGCTGATTTAGTTTCTTGTGTCTTTCTTATTTAAAAGTCTCTGATTGGGGTCAGTGGCGCACACCACAACATAAAGTTGTTTCAGGAAGTTGAAACCACTGATGTCAGCGCGATGACGGACCACAGCAAGAAAGCTGCAGTAGGAAGCAGAGACACAGGAAACAGAATAACAAACATCTTTATCCTAATTTAACTCAGTAAACTCATAAAATGATGGTTTTTCAGACGGAATCTGATTAACCTGTAAAGTGCATCATTAGCATAAGCATGCTAACTCTCCTTTCTATTCACCTGTGCGGACCGCACCATCCTGTGCGTGCAGGGGGATCTACCTGGCGGCTGTGTTCTACCATAAGGACAGTTTACTGGTGACGGCCGAGGAGCAGATCCCCATCGTGGAGGTGGATGACTCGTACAGCAGCTCGCTCATGCAGGACTTCCTGTGGTTCACAAAGGTACGCAAATAAAACCTCATCATCTTCGTCATCATCGTCGTCTGTCCGGCAGCTCTGAATGAGCCCTCTGCTCCTCACACCCTTTCCTCTCATCATGTGTCGTATTTATTTCTGCTGCTGGGTCTCGGCTGTCTTTTATTCCCAGCAGGCAGCTGGTTTGGACATAAATGTCTGAACAGTTCACGTCTTGTTTCAGGGTTTTGGTCTCCCTCCAGCCTCTCTGTACTGCCACACTTCTCTGTTTCTAAAGACTGTGGGTTTGAACCTGCAAACAATGAGTCACGAGGTTCAGCGTAACGAACCGAATCGCTGCAGCGCTACAACCTGCAAGTCTGCTGTAACTGAAGGGCTTCTGTAGGGAAGCTGCCAGTGTGACCAGTGTGACCAGTGTGACCAGTGTGTGCGAGCTGGAGTCATAATGGCTGCTTCAGCCCTCAGCAGCTTTTGCTTGGTTGTAGTAAGAGGGTGGAGGAGGAACGGCAAAGGATTAAAGTGTGTTAATGGACAGTTTTTCACACGCTGTGTCTCTGATGTCAACTTCCTGTTTGTGTGTCTGCAGCTGTCCTGCATGTGGGAGGACGTCCGGTGGCTGAGACAGAGCATGTCGGTGTCCATGTCGTCGTCCTCCACCCTGCAGGCCAGGCACAAGATGCTCACCGCCGCCGGGCAGCTGCAGGTCAGGAAACCGACCAATCAGCTTCAGTGAAAATCACAAACCAAACCTTCAAAGTGACGTCCGACAGGCCGAGCGTGCCCAGAGCCGTCTCAGACCTGTAATCCTGTAATGTTTACCTGCTCCACCCGCAGAACCTCCTGGGAACCCACAACCTGGGCCGGGTCCACTACGAGCCCATCAAGGATCGCCATGGCAACGTGCTGCTGGTGACGATCCGCGACACGGAGAGCCAGCACTCGCTGTTCAGCGGGAAGTGGATGCAGGTGACCAAACTGCAGAGCCAGAGGAAGTCTCTGTCCACACCCGAGGAGCCCTACGCCCTCGACATCCTCATCATCACCATACAGGTGAGGCACAGGCGCGAGTCACCTGACAGGAAGTCCTGAATTTAACCCGTTTCTGTTTCTGCCCTTCAGGACATTTTGGCGTACCAACGGCGCAGCACCCACCGGCTCGCCCCGGGACTCTACTTGGGCTACCTGAAGCTCAGCAGCTCCGTGGACCAGATCAAGGTCCTGGTGTCCCAGCGGACCCCCAACATGCTCTGCCACACCCGCGTACGAGACAACGCCAACGTGTCCAGGTAGGCTTACCTCAGTGCTGAATAACAGCTGCATTGAATGAGGCGAGTGCACGACGAGGGTGGGAGACGGGGTCAGTGCTCTCAGCTGAAGGAGCTGAGAGGAGGAGGGAGGAAGGTTTCCAAGCTGTTTCATGTCAGTGACGTCGCTCGCTCTCAGACTGCGGGGTTGTTGAATGGCGAGCTCTTAGTTTGGTGCTGTTTCCGTGTGAAATGTAGAGCGAACGCTGCTTTGTTCCTGCAGCAGCACACGTGGCTGAAATCAAATGAGGTTCCTCTGCAGGGCGGCTGGGTCGACGTCTGATTAGGACGGCTGCCCGGAGCCTGTGGCGGGTTGGAAAACTGGAAGGGATTTCCTGGTTGATCCAGAACATGCTGGGGGAATACCTCATCTGGCCTGCGAGCACCTTGGAATCGTCCGGGAATATCTGGAAAGTTTTGCTGGCAAAATGGGCGTGTGCAGCTCCCTCATTGGTCTGTCACCCGTGTAACTCGACTTTGGATAAACAGAGGAAGAAACAAAGGAAGGAACTAAAAAGGAAGCAAGTAACAAAGAGACTGAAGAAAAGAAGAAAATGGACCAAGGAAGAAAAACAGGAAGAAGGTAACCAATGAAGAAACAAGTGAAGAAACTTTTCAAAGAAATAAAAGAAAAAATAAGAAAAACATGGAAGCTGCAAACACAGCAACCAGGAAGGAGGAAAGAAGAATCTAACAAGCTAGGAACGGAAGGAAGCGATGAACAAACCAACGAAGGAGGGAACTAACGATGAAAAGAGGGAACCGACTTGAATCTTGCCGCGTTACCTCGTGAAGCTCCAGCACCAGTTGGTTCCTACTGTGAGCTAAAGTCAGTGTGAGATGTTCGGCGTGTCCTCGCTCGGACTGATCGAGGATCAACATCGTATTCCTGCTCGTCGACTTCCAAGAATATGTGCGAGCTCGGCAGCTCAGCGTGGTCGAAGAATGGAAGAAACGGGAGGGAAAAGAGCTCCTGCTGTGTTTTTGAGTGTGTGAGCCGGCGTGCAGATGAAGCTGGTGTTGATTTGTCGGTTTCGGTTAGCCGAGGCGAGCGGAGACCCCGCCCTGCGGTCCGCAGGAAGTCTCTGACGGCATCAGTGACCCGCCTCTGTCTGTGTGTGCTGTCCAATCAGAGAGGAGTGGGACTGGATCCAGACGCTGGCAGCTGCAGGAGAGAAGGAGGACGACCAGGGGGCGGGGCCCCGGGCAGAAAGTCACGCCCCTTTACTGTACTATGAGCTGCAGACGGCCATCAAGTCCCTGCTGAAACACATCAACCTACCTCTGCACCAGGTACGCACGCCTCAAACAGCACGCGGCTACAGCCATAGTTACTCTGTACTTATATTACTTACAAATACTTACAGGTAGGAACACTCGAACAACATGAGGGTAAACAGCAGGGAAGGTATTGTTTAGGTTTTCTCTGATACCGGTGCCAAACCGGTACTTTTGAAACGGTGCCGGTGCTTAAAGAATGAAGAACATGTTTTTATTTTTAGCCGTCTCTTTTTTTCTGCAACATACAGTCTATAACATACTATTTTTTTTACGTCAGAGTAATACGACATTTTTCACCTGAGTGATGGTGACACCACCGTTGAAAATGGATGGAGATCTTTGACTATGAATTTCGTCCACTTTTTCTTTGGTCATTTTAGCCTTTTTGGCCAGGGTGAAGGGAGTATCTGCCATCAAACAAGAAGACAGCCGCATGTAGCTATGATGATGTTTGCTAGTTCACCTTACATGCATTAATGTAATAACGTGGTTAGCCTACTCAACGTAAATTACACAGGAACAACATTAAGCTACTCACGCAGAGAAGAACGGCTGCTGCTGCATCATCATCCTCATCATTTCTGCTACACTGGCAGGGCTAGGGGCCAGGACTCTCCTCTTCGGGTTTTTGGGGGATGTTGCTAACTCCGGGTCAGATAACAGGCACCACACCGCAGTAGATGCGCTCGGTGTGAGGTCTCGCAGCAAGCTATCAAATACGGTGCATTTCTCGACTTTTAAGAAAACTCTATGCGTCGCCAGGTGTTTCATCAGATTCGAGGTGTTACCTCCTTTGACAGTATCACAGTATCAGCTTAAAGCACTTGTTGCTGCTGAGTTTGCATCTTTTGCTGTGAAGTACAGCCAGACTTTGCCTTGGGCATTTTTAATCTGAAGCTCTGCTCTAAAAGAACGTACGTGCCTGGACCCGCCTACTATCCTCAGAAACGTAAAATGATTGGCTAGAATCTAAAGTGTGTCACAGCTCAGGCGGAAAAAAAAGAAATGTGCGCTGCTTTTCGGTCTGGTTACTACCGTTTATGTCAGAAGCGGTGCATACCGGTACCCATCCCTAGTAAACAGTCAGGCTTGTACAGGAAACAACAAAGTGATGCAGTAACAGTAATGTGTAGTTGTTTAAGGCAGTGCACGAGTAAATGCTCTTTATTTATATTTTACAGGAACAGAGAGAAATGATTCAGTTTAAAGTACCGTGTAATTACCTGTGCTGCACTTTTCAGGGTGTTAATAATGTGGACGATGTTCAGTTGTTTTACCCACATTGGTGTGATGAGCTCTCCTACAGCAGACACTAAATAAATCCTGCGTGCTTACAGGATATTACAGTGTATATATTACTTACAGTATAATTATTTCCTTTTCCTTTAAAAACCTGTCTTGTTACCTCCTTATGCTCGTGTTCCTGCCTTTAAGTATTTCTACATAAACATAATGACTTAGTAATAAAACCACTGTCAGTTCTTATATTGCAGGGGAACTACACCACCCGCCACAGGCTGTGTTACAAAGTTATAACGTAAGCTGCTCCTGCAGGTAACACCTGCAAACATCAGGCTGTAAAATCAGCCTGTAGTCATGTGACAGGTTCTCTAACCTGCAGAGGAAGCGTCTCATTTCAGGCCTGCAGACGACGTTTTACTGGAATCACGTCATTTATTATTATTTTACACGTTAATGATGCTCATTGTAAAGGATTTGACTTTTATTAGCAGACACTGAAGTACAGTGTGTGTGTGTGTGTGTGTGTGTGTCTGCAGGCCCGTCACTTCCGGCTCTACAGTCAGGAGGTGGTGGAGCTCGGTCACGGCGTCTCCTTCCTGCTGCTGCTGCCCGCCGCCGATGACGTCTGCTCCGCCCCCGGACAGTCCAACCCCTACACCCCGCTGTCGGGGTTCCTCCACCTGCCCCTGCAGATGTTCGAACTCGGTAAGAGCACGCAGCAGCACGTTACATCGGTTTGATGGCACGGTGACTTTCAGGGATGAAACATCGTGGTGGATCTAAAGGTGGAGCAGACGGCTCTGCTGAGAATGAAGCAGCGGCGAGGTTCATGAGCACAGAGATGCCGAGAACGACCCACTGAGGCGTTTTTAAGAGACGGAGACGCTGGGAAACACGGTGAACACGTTAGAAGCTACCGAGCAGAACTTTCAAGACCACGAGCTCAATGGAACGAGACGACTGCAGAAGGCCTGAAGAACGGGGATGTGGAGCGCCATCTCCAGGTTTTAGGAAGTCTAACGTTCCAATCAGGCCGTAACCAGGGAGCGAGCGTGTTGGAGAAACATCACAGAGCAGCAGCTCGGCGGTGCATTCACATACACCAGCTCTTACAGGAAGTCTTCAGCCGACTGTCCCGCAGCAGCTCTGAGGCGGGCTCTCAGGTTTACGGGCTCGCTGTGCAGACGTGCGGCAGAGCTTTGGGCTTTTATTGTGGCGGGATGAGCAGCACAGACGGCGGCACAGACGCTCGGGTCCGTCTGCAGAGCCGAGCATTATATCAGTCTGCAGCCAATCACACTGAGCAACACTCGCTCTGTGTACGCACTGCTGCTCGCCGCGCCGGCCGAGTCAGACCGCCGCGATGCTTTGAGTGTCCTCTCTCACGTCCCCTTTCCTTTCTCTCCTCAGTGCACTTCTGCACCTACAAAGAGAAGTTCATCAGCCTGTACTGCCGCCTGTCCTCCGTCCTCGACCTGGACGCCCTTATTACCCAGCAGGCACTGCGGGAGGCCATCACTGACGGCGAGGTGGCCACGGCCAAGCAGAGGCACCAGCTCATCCTGGATTACATCCAGGTAACTTTTGGTCGCCTTTAACCTTTTGACCTATAAATTTCCCAGCATGCATTTCACACACTCATCATCACCTTCAGGTTTAAAGTTCTGACGACGAGTTTTCTGATTTGTACCTGAGACGCTGTGGCTCAGGTTTAGTCTTCTTCTCACGCTGGTTCGTCTTTGCTTCCTTCAGCTGTGTCCCTGGTGGGTGGAGCTTCATCCTGAGGAGAGCGTGCTCTGTAACGTCCTCATATTTCAGCTCGGCGTGTAAGATGAACAGATACTTGTTGTCCTGGAGCAGGTCAGCGGCTCTCTGTTTGCTAGTTCATGGAAATGTGAGGCTAACCAGGCTGTGAAACATTCAGGGAAGAATTTTCTGAAAGATGTGGGAAAATTCCTGAAATGAACGTGTGAAACTCAAACACTGCTGTGAGTCAGCTGACCTCAGATTAAAACGCCCTTCAGGCTCGTAAACGTCTCCGCTGCATGAACGTTAATCGCCCGGCAGCTCATCAAACAGCCTTCGTGTAATAGATCTCGTTTTCTCTATGATTTTATTTCAGTTTTTCTCTGAGAAGCAAACAAACTGAAAGCAGACGAGTCTGTGATCGATCTGACACGTTTATGGAGGCAACAAAGAGTCGGTGCTGTTAAACAGTTTGTTTCTCTGCTCTTGGAAAGCTCGCCGCCGCCGCCATCAACGGAGCGCAAAACCACAAGAGCTGGCTCCGATCGCAGCGCTGCCAGAGCGTGTCAGGCCGTCGTCTCGCTCTCCGGCTGTCATCTGAACGCTCGGGGGGAAAAGTAGACGACCACAAAATGCTCGGAAACTAAAAGCAGTCAGAGCGCGTGGAGGGGTGGAGCTTCCGTCAGGCGTCCTGAGGACAGTCATCACTTTAACTGTGAACGGTCCAAAACTTAATGTTCATCTCTCAGAAACAGAGCACATCTGAGACAACAGCTGGTTTCAACATGTAATCGCTGCCACGCTATCACGTACACACACGTTACAGGAGTGACTGATTTATTACATATTTATAAACGTTCACACACTGAGTCTGATTGGACAGTTAGTTTAGGCTCAGCTGCAGCGATGGCGAGCAGATCGATCGCAGTTCCTGTTGCTCGTCCGTCTTCGGCTCTCTCAGTCAGCTCTTCAGTGAACCCGTATCGCTGGTCTTCATCAGGACGTTTCTGTTTCAGGAAGCAGGTTTGGCTCAGCAGGAAACACAAGCGCCCAGACGGGCGTCGCTGCGGTAACCGGACACAGATGCTGAGGGAAGCGACGCTGAGCAGAGTGCGGCGTATCTGCCTGCGTCGCTCTTGGTGTGACATCATGAAGCTGCAGATGGAAACTTCATCTTCAGCTCGGGAAGCTCGTCACCGCACAGCTCTCTCCCTGAAGCTCCACGCCACCCCGATCGGCGTGAAACCTCCAGCATCTTATCTGCAGTGCAACGGCTTCGAACTGACTTCTTCTTACTGCCGTGCAGCTTTACAGATGTGCGAGCAGATTCATCATCACGACCAACTTAAGAGGATTTGTGGGGCTCAACAACTTTCCCGTCTGAACGCAGGAAGACTTTTTCTTATGTTTCTTTAAATGTAGTAAAACTGGACCTGATGGCTGTGATGGCTCAGCCCAGTCTGTCCCACTGTTACTGCAGAAAGACAGCTCCAGCTTATACGTGCTGAGTTTGTGTCGCGGTAATCACACACGGGCGTGGCCCAAAGCACCGAGACTCGCTTCCACATGGACTCCAGAGCGCTTTAAAGGTGAGAACGTGATCCGATCCATCCAGGTGTGCGCTGCAAGTCTGAGCTAAGTGCCTTCAACGACACTGTGAGCGAGCTCCAGGTGACACGGGGAGGAAAACTCGCCTTCAACAGGAAGAAACCTCCAACAGAACCAGGCTCAGGGTTTAGGGCCAATCAGCAACTGAACCGGCTCACCTGGTTTAGTTTTCTGTGCGTGACAAACCGAACCCATCCAAAGATACGGAGCAGAGGAAAGACAGAGCAATGAAACAAACCAATCAGAAACTGACATCATCTGTCCAGAGACAGTAAACCAATCAGAAGCCTTTATTTGTAGGACGTTGACATCTTTTGTGTACCTGCTGCGGGGCGCGCTGGCTCAGGTGCGACTTTTGTTGTCGAAGGATTCGTCATTTCTTTGGCGCGTTGTGTTTAGATTTGACGATGAGAAGCTGCAGATGAGCCGCGGACTCGCGCTGCGTCGCTTCATTTCCTGTGGACGCGGCGCAGGGCTGATGTAATGGCTCACATCGATCCGGGCTCAGCAGCAGCTCTTTGTAAACGCTCGGCAGAGACGTGCCGTCGCGCTCTGTGGGACGAGCAGGAATCTCCTTCGTGTTTTCCTCGCAGCAGACTCGCCGCATTCTTTCCAGTCGAGTCATCGCCGCTGTCCGTCTCCCCACCGTGTGTGTCGGCGGTCGGCTGACTCTGCGAGGACCGCGGTGGGCCTCGGCCTCTCTGACAGCAGGCTAATTACTGCTGATCACACTTTACTGCCGTCCAAAGAAAACATGTTTTTCACTGTTTCCAGATCAGATCACATCAGCAGTTTAACCACTTATGAAGAAATCCTGTCACTTATGTATAACACGTGCTGGGATGACCTCACTAATGTGCACAATACAAAACAGAGAACTCCACAGTAATATGTCACTAAACGGGACGACGCTGTATAATAATCTTTGTTTGTTTTGGACTGTTTCAGACAAATATTCGTAATAAGCTGTGACGATCCCACTGAGAGCCCACAGATGAAAGTCTCATGAGGCCATTTTCTCTTTAAAGTGGTCGTTTTTACGTCTTTTCCACTGGAACAGCACAAACTAACTACAAGCTGATGGATTCAAACTTTCTGTTTCTGGGCTGAACTGCAAAGTATTTGTATAAAGTGTTTTTAACCTTCCAGCCAAATTAGACTTTACCGAGTGGACGTGGATCCGGCATATAATTGTTCTCCGTGTCTTCATCATATGTTGCATCCTAAACAACGTGCAGGAAACACCTGAGACCTGAATGTTGCTGTTAGGAGTGTTACACAGGAACGCTGAGCTGCTGACAGTGTGGATGCATGACTCCAGAGCCAGTGGGTAGAACGTTGTGCTGTGGAAGCGTCACCATAGAGGCGGGTGGTGGTCAGATCAGTGGGATCGATAAGCAGGCGGAGCTACTCTGCAGGACCAATAGGATGAAGAGTACAGCCGATTAGAC
This sequence comes from Astatotilapia calliptera, assembly GCF_964374335.1. Lineage (NCBI taxonomy): Eukaryota > Metazoa > Chordata > Actinopteri > Cichliformes > Cichlidae > Astatotilapia > Astatotilapia calliptera. The sequence continues at coordinate 466,807 of NC_137429.1, forward strand.
TAAAGCTGATTGTGACATCAGCTGATCGCTTTTTGATTTGCCTCCTTTCGTTCCACCCGAGGCACATGTTGACTTTACCTTCGTGCACAGAGCGTGCACGCCACAGAAAAACTGTCACTCGTGTTTGTTCGATAGTGTCAGAGGAGGAGCCTGTGACTGACTCCTGTTCATAAAGTTCCACTTCCACAGCTGAGCTCAAAAGTCCCGTTAAATACATGAATGTAGTTTTCAGCATCAGTAATGTTGTTATGACAGAAAGAAGCCCAGTAAGATCTCTCACAGTAGAACCAAACTCTTCATAATCAGGCTTCAGTCATCACAGTGGTTATCGCCTGATGCCATAGACGAGTAGATCATCAGAAAAGCTCTCTGGTATTTGAGTAAAGCTGTAACTCCTGCTGTGCTCCATGCAGCCCCCATCGAGCTTTTTGAGGGCTAAACTTGTTTTTTCTGCGTCTCTGTAGCAACTGGACGAGATGCGGCGGGACCTTCGCTGGATTACGGACGCCCTACAATACGCACGCTACAAGCAGCCTCGAGGCGGCGTGCCCATCACCTGCTTGGTGGATGCCAGCGTTCCTGAGAGTGACTCCGGTCAACAGAAGACAGACTCCACTTCCTCAAACATGGACTACCTGCCCACACCGTCTCCTTCCCCAGAGCTCCGCCGGAGGAAAGCCATCAGCGGTGAGGCATCGCTCAACAAATTAAACTTCAGGAAAACAAGAAGCACTCAAAGCTAACGTTAATCCTCTGTCATCTAGAGTCGCTGCCGGGCTCAGATGAAGATGCATCCTCGGAGGTGTTCCTGCCCACAGACAGCGACTATGACTCCAGCGATGCCCTGAGCCCCCGTGACCTGGATCTGCTCTATTCTCCGGGCCAGGATCTGTCCCAGCAGGCACTGCGCTTGCTGGGCGGCAGCGCCCCGGACGTGCTCCAAATCAACGAGCTCCGGTGATTAGTGCGCTTTCTTTAACCCTGCACGTCTTCGTGTGCGTGCACTGATCACTTCAGGCTGTAGATCAGAGTCAGTCCACAGCGCAGCGCTGTTACCTGACTAGGATGCGCCCTGCACACCTGGTATCACCTCGCAGGCCCACCCTCAGAGTCACATGACGTTTTTTGTTTTCATCTGAAGTGAATCGTTTTCATTTCTTTAGATTTTAGCTTCTTTGAGTTGTTGAGCATCAGTATCAATCCTCCAGCAGGTCCTCCATGTTGTTTGGGTAATCTGATTACTTTCCTCATGGTTTCCACTCAGGTATAGCGTGTGCCCGGCTAAAGACCTCCCCCTCTCCCCCGTGGTGAAGGATCCTAAGGATGCTCCCCTCTCCTCACCTCTCCTCCCTCGCGCGCCCTCTCGCTCTCGAACCCTGCCCACCTCACCCTCCCTCCCCCTCTCCCCCAGGTTCTCCAAAGATCTTCCCCTGTCCCCGGCTCTGTTTGACACCACCCGGACTCTGGAGGGCCTCTCGCTCTCAAAGAGCCACCACGAGGGCCCCGCCCCCCTCCGGACCCTCGCCAACCCACCCGCCAAACGTAAGATCCTGTCCAGGAGCCACCGCGGGCAGTACTTCAGTGGGCCCCAGCGCTGGCTCAGGGGCCACAGCGGGGAGAGTCACACCGGATCGTTGTCAGAGGGAATCTACACCAAGCAGCTCGACCCCGACCTGCCCCTGCCGGGGGACCTGCCCTCCCCGGATGGCACCACCTATGTCAGCCACGCCTCCTGTGTCCTGGAGAGCCGCAAAACCCGACATCGGGAGCCGCGACCGCACGTTCGCAGGATATTCGTTGAGCCCTGCAAAGAGCTGTCACCAGGCCACGAGAGGAGGGGGTGGGAGGAGGAGGAGCAGGGGGCAGTGGTGATGGAGAAGGTGAGGGCCGCAGGCGTGTCGGTGGTCGTGGAGGGGGAGGAGCCAGAGGGAGCCACCGCCCAGGAGGTGGACTCGGATGACCAAACCAACTCCCAGGTGTCGGAGATCCTCAGCAGCACGCTTTAAGGAAGAAGTTCTTCAGACATATGTAGGTACTACCAAAACCAACAAGGCATGATGTCACTTCCTGTTCTCTACTTAAGCAGATTTTCATGATTCATAATTCATAATAATCCTTCTTTATCTGGTAGTCTGCATTCCAACCTCTGTCTGAAACAAGCTGTTTTAGCTCCTCCCCTTTTAAGCAAACACTCTTCTGATTGGTTTCCTCTCACAAACAGAAGGTCTAAACAGTAGGTGGGCGGGGCCATGTAACTGCAGTGTTTAGATTACTGCACTGAGCTCATTATTGGAAACTTTGGTCACGATCAGTATAAACATTCAATACTGGAACAGTCGACAGTTGTGAGAAACTATTTGTTTATACTGTTGACCTGAGGAGTCGCCCCCTGCTGGACATTAGAAAGAATGCAGGTTTCAGATCCATCATTATTCACAGTATCTCAGCTAACTATTCCCCGCCCTTCCTTTTTTTACCACAGTGGTGATTGGCCGGGCGTGTTGCTGACGAGCTGCCCTCCGACCTCCGCAGATTGTAAACTCAACTAAAGTTGCTGGTTCAACTCTGCCACGCCTCAGAACCCATGGCATCGACTGTTACCCAGGAAAAAAAGTCAATGCAACGACAAACCAAGCACTGCTTCTCCGACCAGGAACTTTGCACAAGACTCTGCATGTCGACCAACAAAAAGAAAAGAAAAAAAGGTGGTTTGATTGATTGTTGCGCTTAAGAAAAAATCCCCAGTTTAGAGTTATTTTTTGGACCCCGTCCTCAGAGCATGGATACCCACCCTCGACTTGAATGTACGGTTCAGCCTGTTTGTTCGTGGCCGCCTGTGACGATCCAATCCCGTCTTTCAATCACTGTTGTTCTGAGCTGCTCCTGTGTGCTGTCCTGGTGTTAAAAAGAAGAAAATATATATAAATATATTAATCGCTGAGTGTTGAGCACGGAAACGGCCTCAGTCACTAAACAAAGACCACTAAAACCTTAAAACATGAAGTATTTTTATATTTTCAGGTTTAAAGACCAACTATTTTACCTGGAATGTGGATGACTAGTCGGAGCTGTATTTTGTTGGCATGAAGTAGTCTGTGGTGTTGTTTTTGTTTGTTTTAATCTTTGACTGAAGCTTTACGTCCATTTTGTGCTTCCTTTCTCGTTCGGCATGATGATGTCAGGGAGTCTGTGGGTTCCGGTTTAGCCTTCGCCGTGTGGTCAGACCTGACGGTGTTTGTGCTGTCTTTGTTGACTTCTTGTTCAGCTTCTTCCACGATGGCGGTGTTTTCTCTTCTGTTTTTTTCTTTTTTACTTAAAACTTGCAGCAGCTCCATCTGTGTTGTAGAGAAGTGATGTAGAGTGGAGAGCGGTTTGAACATGCACAGATTCTTAACGTATGCACAGTATTTTAAAAGTGCATTTTTAACGTTTGCACATAGCGAATATGGAATTAAAGCTAATTAAATATTTGATTAAATTGGGCATTAACTCTGGCAGCTTCTACCACAGTGACTGTACAAAGGTCAGTTTAATGTCCTACAAAGGGTTGACGATAAGGCGTCAGCTTACAGGTTTGATTCTGTCTCCAGATGATCTTTAGTGATGTCTGAAGATTTCAGCTTTACAACCAGACGCGCAATAAATGTACCAACACGTTTCTGCTGCAGCTGTCTCGTTAGCACAGCTCATGGTGTAGTTAAATCATTTGTTAGTTTTCATACTGAGAGTTACAGAGAAGATCGTTACCAAAATCATGTCCGTGCTAAAGGTTATCGCCAATATCTGAACGGAAGCTGAAGTCATTTAAAAATCAGGATTATTGAGGTTTCTCGCGTGATGTCATGAACACGTCGTCTGCCGTGGGCGAGATGCAACCACCATGGTTACTATGGAAGTGTGTATTCCCGAACTGATTGGCCTTGGTTCCTGAGGTCTTTGGTTGAAATGGGTTGCCAAGACGGTGGAACACCAAAAACGTCTTAGCGATCACTTGTTGCTCACAGGTTGTCTGTAGTTTTTCATGTTTGCTAACTGTTAGCCCGGCTGTAGTAAAACTTGAAAAAGTGCGATGTGAACCAGAAATGATGGAGAAGGTTTGTGTCATACTTTGGACGGTGTTTGTTTTCAGGTCTGTTTCTTCCATTCGGACTAAGACCGCAGCAACATGTTAGGAACCAAAGTCATCACAAGGAACTTTGGACAGTTGGAGAATGCACATTTTCCTTAGCAAGGGTTAGTTACCACTGATCGGGCCGTAGACCTGCGTGGTTGACACTTTAGTAATCATTTAGCCCTCGCAACTGGTCTGGAAATGATCAGGAAACAACCGGTGGATGGCAGATGGTTTCAGACTGGTCTCAAGTCTTATAATTATCTACGCTGACTCCATGATTGTCATGTGTCTACAGTGGTGAACAAGTCACATGGTTAAACCTCAGTAACCTGTCATTTCATAGGCTAAAGTTCCCTAAAAAATCCAAAGAACGTCATGTTTATCTTTTGGCTCCACATGACGACAAAACGAACGCTCATGTTAGAGCACTAGCTAGCATTAGCCAGAGGAAACACCAGTTTTATGTAACGAACATAGGTTAGCCAAACAGGACTATCAGATAATTTTACGATCTATCCACTATTTTAACGCATTCAATTTAGTTACTTAAGCTAGCTAAACTAACTAGGACCGCTTGCCAATGTTATTGTGGGCGAAAACTGTGAATCCTAATTAGCCAGCTAGCAAAATTATCATTATTAAGTCTAAGACGATTGAGTTGAAGCAAAAGCATTAAATTAAAAGATGTGGTAACGTAGAGGGATTAAAGGCAGGGCGGTTAGCCAGCTAGCTGTAACGTCACACCGGCTATTCAGTGGAGTTCAAACATTTACAGCATTTTCTGTCAGTACTAACAAAGGTTTCCTGGATCTGCCAACAGTTCTGAAGCTTGACACGAGACATGATTTTGGTATCGAACATCTGACTGTCAGCATTAGGCTACGTCCTCATATACACGGGTATTTTTTAAAGCAAGGATTTCTTTTTGAAAAATATCAAGAGCGTGCCAGCAGGTGGCGATATAAGCCTCACTGCATAAAAATGCTGGCAGCTCAAAAGACTATAAACAATAAATGTTTACTTTGGGACCAAAAGGCCCAGAAAAAGTCACATTAACTAAATGCCTGTGTACATGTGGACAGGACCTTAAGCTAAACCAGTTTATAACAATTTAAATTTTGTTTTTGTACCTGTGGCCATCACATCTTCTGATTATGTACAAGCAAAATTAATAAAGACTGATCGTAGTCATTCGATGAGTATTTGACCCGAAAATTCAACCCACCGCGTGTCGTACTGTGAATTTCGATAGTTCTACAAAAAGTCATGTTTGTGTTTAGCTGTCGACGTTCACGTTAAACGGCTATTCTAGTTTTAGTTTCCTTGTGTACGAGTACAAGATGACGCCAGCTAACGTTACATTAGAAATGTCATTTCCATCCATGCCTCATCAAACTCAAAAACACTGCAAATGGGGAACACCGTAAAAAGTTTCCGTCAACATTTCTTTATTTGAATTTAATGCTTGAATTGAAAACATGAAAGCTGGATGGAAACTTGACTGATGACTACAAAGGTGTTGGCTACAGCTATGGAAATAAAAGTTGTAATAAACAGCAGGAAGGAGACAGTTTCACTTCATTAGAGTAATGAAAGCAGCAGCCGGGTGACTCGCTCCACAGTAAGTTGAGTTTATTGATTTTGAGGCTCCTGTTTGTCTCACAAAGGCTTTTATTCTGAAAGGCTGAACGCCTAAACTTTGTTTGTTTTTATTGATTTCACTCTGTCTTCATGTTTTCTTTCTGCTGTTTTTATCACGTCTGGTATTTTGTCGTGATGTGCGGACTCAGAAACGCCGAGTCGACCTTCTGTTTGTATATTTCTGGATCACCTCCATTTATCTAAAAATGCCTTTTGCGTTCACTTTGATGCCACTTTATTTATTCGCAGCAGACGTTGATGACGTGTTTTTTATGGACTGCTTTACAAAAAGTGTTCATGCATTTTGACATTTTACAACCTCACAGGAATGGATGTATTTTACCAGCTGAAATAAACTCATGTTGATGTCGTGCACTTCAACCTGCCACCTGCTGTTTGTGAGGTTTGTGCGCTGTGCCTGTGGCATTCTGGGTAAACAACACTCTTTATTCCTTAGGTGGTGTGTTCAGTCACAGCTTTGCTTCAGAAAGCTCGGGTTTAAGGCAGCTGCAGTCTGGATTAGGTCTGGTTTAATGGTGACTCTAAATCGGGTTTTATACTGGCTGCCATCGGGCTTAATGTAAGTGTAATTAAGTTTTTCAATAATTTAGACATGATAACAGCTTAATGTCAGCGTTCAATCTGAATTAAAGCTTAACTTTAAATCAGGTCTAACCTGAGCTTTAAGTAAAAGTTTAATCCAGGCTCTAAACCACATTTAAAACTGGTTTTAAATCTTCATACAACCTCAAATTGGATTTAAGTGTCTTAAAGGAGGCTTTAATTCAGGTTTAATGTCAGCTTTCAACCGTATTTAATTCTGGCTTCAAATTAGATTCATGTCTTGCTGTGAACCAGGTTTAGCTCTGATTAGAAGGGATTTATTGTCTCTGCAAAATCTGAATCACAGGTCAGAACAAAGGATGACAGAGTCTGGCACAGCGCGAGGAAGCATGAACACAGTTTCACGTTTCTGAGCTCAGAGTATTAAACTGTAGAACAGTAAAAAGCCACCGAGCGTCACTGTGGACGGTGTTTGTGGTCTCTCAGAGGTCAGCCCGTAGGTGTTGGAGGAATCGGCCGAGCTCCTGAGCTGCACGCCGGGCGGCTGCGGTCACAGGACGCCGTGTGGGAGGGTGTGAACCAGCTGGAATCTCACACCACCGCTGGGAGGGAGTTTTCCAGCTGGAGCTCCCGGAGCATTCAGGAGCGTCGGTCCAAGCCACAGGATCGCCGCTCTGCAGGCAGGACGGTCCAGCAGCTCAGACTGCGAGCTGAGCAGACGTCAGGCCTTCATTCAGTTTCACCACAGCTGTCACGAGTTGCTTAGAGGATCCACTCGCAGGACTCCTGGGTAGTGTTCAAACAGAGATAGTTTATTTACAGATCTTCACCAAGTGTATGTACAGACGGTGCGAGGTTAGTGCTATATACAAGACGTGAGGGGCAGGGCTCCAGGGAAAACGGGGAAATCACACACGCGCTCAGAACAGCCTCTCTCCACTCCGCTAGCGACCTGTCACTCCTTCCACACTCCACACGGGGAAACACGGGGATGGGTCCGGGGAATCTGGGAACACGTTAAGTCTCTGGGACAGAGGCACGGGAAACTTGAGCTAGGTGTGTACTGACAAGAGCCTTCACAACAATCCAGCATTGAACAGCTGATCTCCTCGTAATATACCAGCTGGTCTGATGAGGCCCAGGTGTTCCCAATCCAGGAAGGCGTGGACCGAGGGCGTGAAGCCGCCATGAGTTCCGCCCCAGCAAAACAGGGGAGAGGAAAAAGAGAAGAGAAGGGGGGCTAAGAGTGAAGAGATGCTGATCTTGCCGATCCCGCAGGTCGTGACAACAGCTCCATGTTTCTGACAGTGGAGCAGAATGTTTCAGTGAAATTAGAGAACAAGTGTCCGTTGCATCGCAGCGCCTGCTGTTACCGACGCTTGGTGGAAACGTTATTATGGTCTGAAACAGGCGCCGTGGAGGGACGACGTCCTGTCCCGAACCCGTCACTGACCAGTGTTTGAGGGCAAAATCGCTAAAGGACGCCGATGCTTTGACATGCTATGATTCATGAAAACTAAAACAAAATGTGTGGATTCAATTTAACTTCATTTATTTAACAGCTGTTCACAACAGGCCTGCAGGTGCTTTAAGGTGGAAAGCAAAGGCTCTGCAGTAATGAAGCCATGTGCCTGCTGTAGTTTTAAATGACGAAGCAGGTGGAGATCATTTTCAGCTCGTTCACTTCCAGTCACTCATGACTCTCCACGTAAACGCCCCCTGCTGCACTCCGGCTGAAGTGCAACCACTTCCTGTCCGACTACGGGAACTCGAACGGCGGCTCTGTCCTCGGCCTCTGACGCCGACCCTCGAGAACACTCGGTCCTCTTTAAGCCGCCTCTGTAATGTTGAAGTGTATTGTTTTGTATTTGAATCTGTTTTTCCTTTCAAAGTCTCCTATATGAGCAGATGTTGCGGCTGATGTGAACGTGCTGTAATAATCCTTCTGTTTCCTGCTTTTCCATCAAACTCCCACTTCTGGAGTTCACTCTTCTCGGTGTCCTCGAGGCTTTTGGGGTAAAAACATTACGTCACCTTCTCATTCACTTATCATCAAAAGCCTCGTAGTGCCATTAGCATTCTCCATAGTTTCCATTTAGCCGCTGTGTTCCTCCCTCGTCTTTCCACTACAGACAGATCCACATGTTCTGAATCACGTTTTCCTTTGATTTTCCGAAGCCGGGCTGCGATACGGCCCAGCGCAGTGGATCAGTGGGTTTCCAGCCTTTAGTCGGGACTCCTGCAGGTCCTAACTGCTCCTCTGATGTTCAAATATAACGTTAGCGTAATCTTAATAACGAATCAAAGGGCCTCCCAGGATGAAGGAGAAACAGGCCGGCTGCTTCGTCCGTGACCCGGCCAGATAAAACCGGGAGCGGGGAGCTGTTGTTTGTTGTTGGTGTAATTCTGGCTTTGATGGTGAGATGACCAGGGCAATTTGGACGGTCCATTTGGGCGCGAAGGCTTCAAGGTGGCGGGATCAGGTCAAGCGCAAAAAAACAGACACGAAACGGGCCGTTATCAGAGGTTTCAGCCCCGCCCTCCCACCGCCAGAATTATTGTTTCAAAGAAGCTGAACCCCGGACACACGAGTCGAAGCACAGACGTGCAAACAGATGTTTTTCTGATCGCTTTAAAGCAGAACACACTGAATAAATTTACCTGTTAAATCTCCTCAATTTCCCCAATAAATCCTGACTGATGCGTCAATAAAAGCACGAGTGCGTGTTTGGCTTCAAAGTGAAAGCAGGAGGACGGAAACGGTCTCAAAGGTCCATTTTCCACGTTTCCACAATCACAGAGAAGACCAAGGACGCGACTCCCATCACGTCAGCAACAACAACAACAGCTCGAGCTGCAGAATGAATGAAAACTGCTCAAAGTTCAGGTTTTTACACCTGAGTTTAAAATAATCGGACGAGTTTTTTTAGGTTCTTCAGGATGTTTGGCCTCCTTTTATCCAAAAGGATAAAAATACAATTTCAGAGTCGGTCACATCAACAGCCACCTAAATTCGTTTTATAGGGTTAAAGACGCTTCAGTAATACAGAGAAACTATCAAACACTCGGCGACAGTGGGAAAGAAAAACTCGAGCACTGCTCTTCACCAGGTTTGCTCAAAACATCACCAGATACATGAAGAAAGATCTGGAGTTAAATCCTCCTCATGCTGTGGGGCAGGTTAGCAGAGGTTAAAATATTTGCACTGTGATGAGTTTAAAGACCCGAGGATTTCATCATTTCGTGATTTGATTCATGCTCTCAGCCATGAACGGTGAAGTCGCTGTGAGGGTTAGCTCCCTGAGCGCTGACGCCGGCATGACAGCCGACGCAACGACAAACCATTTTACGACTTTCTCGATCTGGACGCGTCAGTAATGCTCTTATTTGGGACATGAAGGAGTGAAGCTGTCGTCTGAGCTGATGTTTGAACCAAATGTGTTTTTTTTCACCAGATGTGAAGCTCAGACGGTTCCTCAGAGCTCGCCAGTGCCTTTCCCTCCGACCTGAAAGGTGCTTGAGGTGCTCTGCATCCATCGCAGCGTGGACTCGAGTCCCCCGGGGCTCCTCTGTGGACCCCGATGTGGAAGCGAGGGATAAAAGGTTTACAAAGAGAGGCAGTCTTATCTTATCTCACTGCCGCTGACTTCCTCCCCACACAGATATGACAGTTTAATGGCGCCCGTCACATGCTGCCACCGGCCACAAAATTACCCAAAATTCAGCAGGAGCCGGAGGTGGGAGGGCGGCAGGGGTCACAAAGAAAACCTCGACTGTTTAGGGAACCTTGCAGAGCTGGACGTGGATTAAAAACCATAAATCAACATCTTTGTCATCCATCAGGATCTTCAGAGTCACAGTTTGAACTCAGCATCTTTCCACCTGCACAATCAGGTTTATTCTGTCCACAGCTGCAGTCTCTGAGTATTACACAGTATCTAGTGATCATTCGTGTGGTGTGAACGATCAGCTGTATGTAAGACATTTATTTTTGTCCTGTTTGGAGGTCTCTTTCTAAAACACCTGATATGTACATGAGAATAATAACTTTATGAATTCAGAAATCACCTTTCAAAGCGAAGTTTATGAAGTGAAGCTGGAGGTTCAGTGTCAGGTTTACAGAGTCGGTAACGATGAAGCTGACAGCGGAAATAAAATAGCATGAAACAAAAACATTGCTGCTGCCTCGTCACCAGCAGGTAAGGAGGCAGAAATAAATGGAGCGCTGCTTTAAGCCTCCTGGGCTGCGTTCATTAAAGAGGCGTGTCTGAAGCCTGTCACATGAGTCCCAGCGAGCTGTTGGCTTACAGGTGTCCACGCTGCTTCCTGTTGGGAATCCTGGCAGGAAGTAGTGCTCCACGCTGCTTGACCTGAAGACTCCGTCAGGGTGGCGATCGCAGAGCTCTCACCGCACCACTTCAGCTTCCGCCTGATGTCCACTCTGACTTCACGACCCTTCCTCACATTTTCAGGCTGAGGGGACTGACGAGAGTCTGCTGCACGTCGTCACCGGCAGTAATGAATGTGACAAAAGACATAAACATGAAGACATAAAGAAGATGTTAATCTGAATGAACCTTCTGGAACAAATGTCCTGCTTTATATAAACAACAGTAAAAACGGGGTTTCCTGAGGACAGCAGCAGGAGGTGCTCACTGAACAGGTTTGTGAGGAGTGACAGCAAGAGAAAGAAACTGATATTAACAGAGTTTACAGATTTGGGACAGCTGCTGTTCTGCAGTTCTGTGCATGTTTTGAAATTTACAATGTGTTATATCTATATCTATATATATAATAATGTGTGCCCTGTCAGTGCGCCCCAGGGCAGCTGTGGCTACAGTGTAGCTGCCGTCACCAGTGTGTGAATGGGTGGATGACTGGATGTAGTATAAAGGGCTTTGGGGTCCTGAGGGACTGAGTAAAGCGCTATACAAATGCAGGCCATTTACCATTTATATTTATTATATTTCTTAAATGCAAATCTATTTATTTGCATTTACTAAACAAGGTAAACAGTTGATTTAACAGGTAAATGTCAAATCAAAAGCGACATTTGACCCCTCAAGGTTCAGGTTCAGGGTGCAGATGAGTCCACATCCTGTGCAAAGCCTCTTCCAGATGTTTGTGTAGCTGCTCTGTAATGATTCAACTGATCTGCAAAAACTACAGGAATTAACCTCTAAAATATTTACATAGAAAATATTGGAGTGAAAGCAGAAAGTAGCAGAGTAACTGGCAGTAAATGTACTGAGTTACATTCCTTTCAAAGCTGTGGGGGGGGGGGGGCACCTCAGCTAAATACACCCCTGCAGCCAAGTGGCATGTGAGTACTTCCACAGTACTTTGGAGTATTTGTACCACTCGCGCTTTTACTTCATGTCTGTGCTGACTTTATGAGCTCACCGTCATCACGCGTGGATTCCTCCTGGTGCTTTCCTCTCCTCCTCCTCCTCCTCGCGGTCACGCGCTTGTGCGTGAACTTGGAGTATCTAGGGAGGGGGTGGGCCCGGCGTGGATGACATCAGCACCCTGCAGGATATCTGGCTGCAGCGAGCGGAGGCTTCACTCGGGCTTCGGGAGAACCAGCAGCAGCATGCGGACCGCGCGTGGAGTCCCGCGCGCCGTGGACCTGGACACGGACTGCGCGGACCCGTCTCTGCGCCCCGCGCGCTCTTACGGTTGCTAAGGTCTTTCTGGATACCTGCGTGGGGGTGTGGCTCGTGGACATGGAGCCCTCTTCCCTCCTGGCCGTGTTGGCGCTCGTGCTCTCCGTAGGCTTTGGGACGGAGGAGGGGGCGTGTCAGCACTGCTTCCTGCTGCGGCCGGTCCCCGGGGACGGTCTACCGGTGGAGGCTCTGCAGGAGGACCCGGACCCAGCGCTGGACCCCACGGAGCGGGACCTGAACGTCACGGAGCTGCGTGGCTTGCTGGGAGCCCGCTTCGACCCGCGCTTCATGTCCGCAACCCCGCCGCAGGAGCCCCCGGACTCCCCGGGGGTCCCGGAACCGCCGCGCGGCCGGAAGCTGCGCCGCCGGCTGCAACAGTGGCTGTGGGCGCGTGCCGCGTGCCCGGTGCAGCACGCCTGGAGTGACCTGGGCGCGCGCTTCTGGCCGCGCTACGTGAAAGTGGGCAGCTGCTCCAATAAGCGCTCGTGCTCGGTGCCCGAGGGCATGCTATGCACGCCCGCCAGAGCCGCGCACGTGACCCTGCTGCGGTGGCGCTGCCGGCGCAGGAACGCGCTCCGGTGCGCGTGGATCCCGGTTCAGTACCCACTCATATCTGAGTGCAAGTGCGCTTGCCCGAGCTGAGACTCTCCACTCACACCCGCATCACACCTGTACGTGACATCATCACAGGCGTGGACAGCAGAGAACAGACTGGTTTTATTTATTCATCACGGCATCCTGTAAAATCACGTGTTTGACTTTGTCTTCTGTTCGAGAAACAAAAAAGTGTCAAATTTGTTTTTGCAAGAAATGTAAAATGTTTTCTGTCACAGCAGCCAAAACCCTGAACGCAGCGCGCGCCTGCGGATCCACAGACCGGCGCGCGCCTGCGGGTCCACGTGGAGTCAGTCTGCTCAGAATAAGATCAATGCAAAAGATCCAGAATCTGTTTTATGTCCTCAGAAAAGTACAAATGGGTGGAAACGAGCAGCGCCGCAGGAACATTTGTCACATTCAGGTGACTTTACGTGTTTTTTTCTGCTTGATTTAAGGTGGAAATGTTTGTTAAAGGAAAACCTGCAGATTCCAGCTAAATGATGTAACCGAGAAAATTATTATCGTTTATTATCAGTGATTTATTCTTGTCATTTCTTTGGAGAAATAAACACATTTACCACAAGGTGGCAGCGTTTTAGCAGTTTTATATCTGTGTTGTGTTTAATAGAGACGCTGAACGCTTCCTGTTCACGAAACAATCGCTGAGCAAGACAAGAACGTCGTTTCGGTACGAATGAGTTAAAACTAACATGAATAATGTGGGATCGTGTTATTTAAACCAGAGTTTCCGCTCACAGGCAGCAGGGAGGATGGAGGGGCGGTGGACGGCTCCAGCAGGCTTTCCTCTGCACGTATTCAGGTGGAGCGCACACCTGTGCCGCTGCTGCTGCTGAACAGCTACAGATTTTCTTTATGTTCTTCCTGTAGGTTGAAGATTAAGATTGAAAGATTAAATTCTATAAATCCAGCTGATTAATGTCCATCAGAAATACGTGCGCGACTTCTCATCAGATTCACGTCACGCATTCAGCTTCAGTCTGAACCTTTGATATAGTTTTATTGTTTGTTGTCTTTATGTCCGTTTTCTCTCTAAAATCCTGAAAAACTTTGAAAACATTAGTGAGTGAGGGTGATGTCAGGATGCAGTTTGGAATAAAAAAAACTTTGTATTGTTGAAAAAACAGCAAATCCTCAAAAACAAAAGAGCTGAAAGTGTAAAATGTTTGAGAGCAGGAAGAAGCTTTGATCCAAACGATTTAACGCTCATTTAGTTTCAGTTTAAAACCTGCAGCAGCGGCTCAGAGACGAGAAGCTTCTCTGTGCGGTCGCTGCCACAGATCTGTGTCTGTAAATCACTGCGAAATATTAGAAAACATCAAGTTTGAGTGGTTTGCGTAGCACAAAGACTTTAAACCAAGGAAATCAGTAAAAATGTGAAAAACAGCATCAGTCCAGGAGCTCGCACATCACTGAAAAACCTCCCGGACCCACTGACACAATCAGTGACCCTGAGCTTTGAACCGCGGTAAAGTGAGCCGTCATTTGTGAGCCGCGGTCAAGCCAGCCGCTTCTTCTCCGCCGCATAAATTTCCTTGCGCTTTTACACCAGTCTTTACGGTAGCGCCTTTTCGCTTTATATCCTGATTGAAAGGCTAGACCCGCGCACACGTGCGCGCGCGAACAGTCACACGCACACGCGCGCACACAAATTACAATGGAACAGCCCAACACAGCCAATACAATTATGGAAATTTCAAAAATTCATTAAAAATCATCCTGAATAGTTGAGGTCCAACTTTCAACATGTTCCTTCTCTGGGACACCTACTGTACCTCTGGGCCAGGTTTAATAATTGTTTAATATTGATGGATCAAAAGTGCCGCTGAGAGAGTCATGACAGGGACTATGAAGAGACAGCATATTTGCTTGTCTTCACTGACTCGCTTTGAAATCCACCGGCTCACTCCTTGGCAGCCGCTTATCGGGGCCTGGAGCCTGGGGCTCGCTCGGGCCACTTCGGAGGTGGGGTGCCCCCGGCCTCTCGGCCTGGGGCTCGGTCACTCAGGCACGGCTGGCTGCCGGCGGAGCTCACGGGCGCGTCACTGCAACCCCCCCCTGGCTTCTGCTCCGCGGCTGCTGAGTGAGTCCTCATCTGGGACTCTCCTCAGCTCTTACTGGGACAGTGGCGCGGCTGCCCCTCTGTTGGTCTTCCTTGGTCTCTTGTGTTCTGGGGGCCTCTGGATGTCTGGAGTTTTGATCTCCTCCATACCTGCTTCATGCCCTGGAGGACGGGGCTGTGGCCCCCCCACACCCTCTAGCAGATCGTTACATGGAGAAACCTTTGGAATGCAAGCATGCTGATCCACACAGGTATGCTCACAGGTGTACACACGGGTATTCACAGACGCAGACTACAGCTTTCTTGGCTGCTGCCTCAAAGCACATTGTGCGCCGTCTATCTTGCGTGCTGCACAATATCGTTTATTATTTAGTATCTACTGATATCTACTGCTAGCTAGTTTATTGTGATGGTGCCGTTTTTTTATTATGTTGCTCTTTGTTGTTTGCTTTCTCTTCTGTTTTTTTTCTCCATACAGGTGACCCAGGTGTTTTGTTTTTTGTTTTTTTGTTGTTTTTCTTTCTTCCCCCTCCTTCTCTCCGTCTCTTCTCCCCTTTGGTTTTCTTTCTCTCCCTCTCTTTCTTTCATTCTTTCTCCCTGTCCTATCCCCCAGTCATGTCTGTCCCGTTTGTAGCAACTGAAAATAAAATAAATTCATAATTATAATAAAGGTCAATCAAATGGACCAATATGGCAAGGCCATGATGATCCACTTGGTAAAATAAATCCACTTGGCATCTTTCTTGGCTTTAAGACAACAATTCTGATGCTAAAGATCCAAACGGGACACAAAAGAAGAAAAAAAAAAAAATGAAATCCAGATTTTAATTTTGGAGTATTAGGTGTACTTGTGGTTCCTATAGAATTTTAAGGTTGAACGGTAAGTCTTCATCTCTTAGACCTCTCTTCTGTGGATAATAAAGTTGAATTCTATTCTATTCTATTCTATATTAATTCAGAAGACAAACACCCGTCTCTGCTTTTGAGATTAGCATTAAAACCCTCCGTTTTGACAAATAATACAGTTATAGTGGATCAGGTGACCCTGAATCTTCCCTTATTTGTGCTGCAATAAGCCTAGGAACGGTGGGCTTCCCATCATGTATGAATTTTTTCCTTCTTTGCTCGTTCTGTGTTTCTACACCTCTCTGCATTTAATCATTAGTTAATATCTCTTGCACAGTGTGTATGTTGTCCTGTCTCCTTTTCATCAACCTCAGCCAGTCACAGTAGATGGCTGTCTCTCCTTGAGCCTGTTTCTGCCAGATGTTTCTACCTCTTCAAATGGAGTTTTTCCTTCCCACTCACACTAAATGTTAGCTCATATGGGTACTTAAATTGTTGGGGTTTTCTTTGTATTATTGTTGCGTTTTTACCCAGCAACATAAAGTGTCTTTATGTGACTGTTGTTGTGATTTGGCGCTCGTCATCTCCGCTCACAGACTCAGAGTCTCTTAGTTGTTCCCCGTACACGATTGAAGACAAAAGGGGCGGAGCTTTTCAGTCTGTTGCACCAAGGCTGTGGAACAGTTTACCACTACAGTTACGTTTGCTTGACTCTGTGGATTCTTTTAAAAAACAGTTAAAAACTCTTCTGTTCAAACAAGCCTTTTGTTGATCTACATATTTTATTTTATTTTTTTTACATTATTTACATTTGATCTTTTACATTGTGTATAATGTCTATTGATTTTATTGTTTATTTTAATATTTTAATATTTGTGTACAGCGCTTTGTGATTGCCTGTCTGCGAAAAGCGCTTAATAAATAAAGTTTACTTACTTACTATAAATAGAATAGAATAGAATAGAATAATGTACTTCAGACATGAAGACAAGACTGGCTTTAACACTAGAGTGTTTTCACAAGTCTTCCATCCACTTGTGGAACGCTGAAGAAGAACTACACTTAAAAGCAACATGGAACTGAAAACAAAAGAATACATAATGTAAACATATCATCAAATAATCCAGGACTCACAAGCAATGATATGATGAACAGAACTATAAAGAACAAAGCTGAGAAATGCTTGGTAAACTGACCTAGGACTATGTCATCATGTCATTTTTTAATATCATAGTTAATGTGTCCTGATTTGTAGATAGTGCCATCTTACAAATACCAGGAAATCCAACTGGGTGACAAGCCAGAGTTGTCTGCCCACACACCCACTGACTAGAAAAAGGGTCCAGGACCCTTCAAGCTGGGATACAGGCATCAAAGAAAAAGATGTAAACGGATAGAAAGTCATCAGGAAGGCATAGTCTGTTGTTGCTGCTGCTGTCAGACTTTTTCATTCATCCACTTGTGTCAGACACATACTGAACAGGAATAAACATGACTCACTGCACTCTCACTTTGTATGCCACAATGTTTGCTTAGACACCTGTATGCTTATATTACATTAATGTTAAAACTTGTGTTCCTATGTCTATATATAAGTTTATTTTCATATCTCTATATTAATCTATTTATAGCTCCATTCCCTCACTTCATTTTATACAATATCTTTGTTCCTGCATGAGAGCTATTTAAAGTGGTTTCACACACAGTGCCTCCAGATGAATACAGAGTTTTGGACAGCAGAGGCTGGAGAGTGGTATTGCTCTCTGTGTGAAAAATAACTACTTATTTGAAATGAAGATGAATGTATGTTGTCAAGGCAAAAAAAAAAGGGTTTTCTTTTAAACAGTACATTGCATAATGAGAGTTGGCAGTTCGTCTTGTAATCGGAAGGTTGCCGGTTTGAGCCCCGGCTCCCACAGTCTCGGTCGTTGTGTCCTTGGGCGAGACACTTCATCTAAAACCGACTGGTGTTGGCCAGAGGGGCCGATGGTGCGATATGGCAGCCTGGCTTCTGTCAGTCTGCCTCAGGGCAGCTGTGGCTACAACTGTAGCTGCCTCCACCCGTGTGTAAATGAATAGTGGATTTGTAAAGCGCTCTGAGGGTCTCGAAAAGTGCTTTATAAATGGAATCCATTATTATTATTAGTATTATAAGATTAGGGAAACCTGCAGTCAGCTGAGACTGCAGAAGTCACCTGGATGAGTGACAAAACTTTTCTCCCATTGAAAACGCTACGTCCAGATGAACAGAATCAACCTTTAGGGATTTAATTACCTGGATGATTGAGCGTGCATCAAGACATTCTCCATGTTGTTTCTGAATTCTTTGTCTCCTTATGAATAATGTATATAATTTTGAATAATTTCATGTAAATTTAAGTCTTATTAATAGAAACTGAGGAAAGAATGTAAATTGTTTTTACACGTCTTGATACTTGGATATGGGGATTATTATATATTTTCATTATCTTCTGTATTTCAAACTGTAAATTAAGCTTGTTTGGTTATATTTTTTATTGCACTCTTGTAATTTTTCATGCTTATACTTTTAATACATTTTTGATAACATAAAAATAAATCTGAAAGATACCTGCATTTTTCAATACAAAATCCACAGATATTTTCAAAATTGATTTGGCAGTGTTACATTGGTAAAGTTTAATATATTGCATTAGAAACATTCACAGAATCAGTACTGGACTATATCAAGTTCTGTATTGCAAATGTGACTGTGGACAAAAGCATTCAGGTTTTCCCAAACCAAAAACCCTGGATGACCGGCGAGGTCTGCACACTCCTCAAAGCCCACAATGCCGACTTTAGGTCTGTTGACAGAGCTCTGTACAGGTCTGCTCGAGCTGACCTGAAAAGGGGTCCCACCTGTCCAGCAACAACACATGGCATGGAATAATCGACATCATAAACCACAGAGGCAGAACTGTGAAAACAGAAAACCTGAGTGTGCAGCTGGCAGAGGAAATAAACAGCTTCTTCGCCCGCTTTGAAACACCACAACAGCAGCATTCATCTGCCTCAGCCCTGCTCCCATCCTCATCCTCACCTGGTTCCTGCACCGCTCCATTCACTGTAACGGAGCACGATGTCAGATGTGTGTTCCTAGCAGTGAACCCCAGGAAGGCGGCCGGTCCAGACGGAATACGTGGTAAAGTGCTAAGACCATGTGGCCACCAGCTCACCCTCATCTCCACCAGAATCTTCAACCTCTCACTGGATGAAGCAGCCATCCCATCCTGTCTAAAATCAGCCACAATCATCCCAGTACCAAAGAAGTCTCCCATCACCAGCCTGAACTATTATTGCCCTGTGGCCCTCACACCCGTAATCATGAAATGCTTTGAGAGACTAGTCCTTCAGCACACCAAGGATTACCTCCCCCCAGAATTCGACCCCCACCAGTTTGCAAACAGATTCACAGAAGATGCCATCACCCTCCACTCGGTGCTGAGTCACCTAGAACAGCGGCAGAGCTACGCCAGAATGCTCTTTCTGGACTACAGCTCACCCTTCCACCACTCGCCCATTGAGAGCCTACTAACTTACTGCATCACAGTATTCAAATTCAAAAAATTCAAATTCAAATTTTATTTGTCACGTACACAGTCATACACAGTACGATATGTAGTGAAATGCTTGGACAACTGCTCGTGACCTAAAGAAAACAAAAAAGGAAAAGGCTATGAATAAGATAGGAAATAAATATGAAAAATTAAAAAGGGTAAATTTAACTAGGAAGGAATAAAATATAAATTAAGGTTAAAAATGAAATAACTGTACAACACAAATTAGAATGAAGGGTAAATTTAACTGGGAAGAATAAGATAAAGATAAATATATAAATTAAAGTTGAAAATAAAATAACTGTACAACAAAATACACAATATAGAACTATATAAGAATGTATGAAGAAATCTAAATATAAATAAATATATACACAATAACAGCAGCTGTACAAGTATTAACTGGAAATGAAGAATATAGTGACCAGTGTTGTGCAAAACCAAAGTCCAGAAAGTCCAGTGTGTGTGTAAGAACTGTATGTGTGGGTCAGTACTGTGTGGTGGTGTGATTGAGAGACCGTATCGCCTGCGGGAAGAAGCTCCTCCTCAGTCTCTCTGTGTTGGTCTTCAGGGAGCAGAATCGCTTTCCTGACCTCAGCAGAGAGAACAGTCTGTTGTTGGGATGGCTGAGGTCCTTCACCATCTTCCTGGCCTTGGTCCAGCACCGCCTGCTGTAGATTGAGTGCAGGTCAGGGAGCTCGGAGCGGATGGTGCGCTCAGCTGACCGCACAACCCTCTGTATGGTACAGCAGCTGCACTAAGGCGGATAGAGCCACCCTCCCAGCATGTTTGCAATGAGTAGGAGATGCTCTGTATCTCACTGTACAACTGTATAGTGACAAAGGTATTGGGTTCTTTTCTAAAAATTGCTATAAACAGAGGAACCCAAACTGATGAAAAGTGGCGAATATTTTTTTTCAAATGACTATTTTTAGTGGATGTTTGATATGGAGGCAGAATGACAGAATGTTAAAAGAAGTTACTTTTAGTCATTCTAAGCTGGGCATTGCGTTCTCTGGCTGTTCAAAGCCATGGAACTTTAGACTTTCCAAGCAAATAATGATGGCCATACTGATGTTCTTTTCAGTACATTTTACTTTATGTTCATTTTCATTTTTATGATGTTTCTATTTTTACATACTTCCTCCCACATAGCAAAATTGGTATGGCCTGGATCTGTCCCACACAATGTGCTTACACATGGCCTGCGTACCGCAAAGAATGACGGCCCTATGGTGGCCCAGATCTGGTTTACCAGAGGTGGCCCACACATGCGCCAACACAAGGCCAGTTGCAGACACACTGCTGGCCCTGTGCTGGCCCAGAACAGTTTCAGCTCTGGCCCCAGATGTCAGCCTAATGTGTACCTTAGCCATGTAAGCCATGTAATAACAACATGTGCTGGAACATAATAGTGCAAAAGTAACATGACGAAACTCTGTTCAGACAGTGAATGGACTGATTCTTATACAGCACTTTTTTACTCACCCATATTACTCAAAGTGCTCTATACAACATGTCACATTCACCCAATCAGGCCAAATGTGGCATGCCATCACATAAACAGTGCCATCTTACCATGCCAGAAGTCAGCCAGCAGTGCCGGCTTGACACCAGATCCAGGCAAGACCCGTCTGCTATGTGGGATGACTTGTTCTTTTGGCGTTTTAGTTGTGGATTATGTTTGGGCTGTGTCTCTTGCCCTTTCAGTATTGTTTCCTTGTGTTTCTAAGTGTCCCTTTGTTTCTTTTTAGGTTATGTAGTATGGGTTAGAGATATTTTGTATGTTGATTTTGTTTAATAAATCCGCCTTTTGGATTATTCCCTGATGTGCCTTCTGTTATTTAGTATCACTTTGAAAGGCACACAGCAGCATTGACATATAATTGTTCTTTCAATTTTTGATAAAGATTACAGTGAATTGAGATGTAACTTGGCCCAGAGGTACGGTAGGATGCCCAGAGTAAGAAAGTGTTGAAAGTTGGACCTCAACTATTATGGATGATTTTTAATGAATTTTTGAATATGATGCAATATTTAAGTAAGTGTATTGAATTCAATATACATGTCCTTTAATTTCTGAGTAATATTACAATAAATCTGGATGATATTTGGTACAGAGGTACAGTAGGTGTCCCGGAGAAGGAATGTGTTGAAAATCGAACCTTAACTATTCAGGATGATTTGTAATGAATTTTTGAATTTGACATAATTGTATTGACTGTATTGAATTGCATATAAATGTCCTTTCATTTTTGAGGAATTTTACAGTAAATCTGGACAAAACATGGCACACAGGTACAGTAGGTGTCCCAGAGAAGGAATGTGTTGAAAGTTGGACATCAACTATTCAGGATGATTTTTAATGAATTTTTGAAATAAACATAATTGTAGTGCATTGACTGTATTGCACTGAATATGAGTTTACTGTGATTTCTGAGTAATATTACAGTAAATCTGGGTAAAAACTGGCCCAGAGGTAAAGTAGGTGTCCCAGAAGAGGATTGTGCTGAAAGCTTGGCATCAACTTTTAAGAATGATTTTTAATGAATTTTTGAATATGCAACCAGACTGTCACGATGGCTGTATTGGGCTGTTCCATTGTAATTTGTGTGTGTGCGCGGGTCTAGGCTTTCAATCAGGATATAAAGCGAAACTCTGCCATCTATAATCCAGTTTTGAGATCCTTCCCAGACGCCTTAACGCCCACTCACATCCTGGGCCATCTGACCTCAGGAATTCGCATGATAAGGTGGGGCCAGGTTTCACAATGAACTCACCCGAAACTCTGGCTGATTGGGACCCACGCCCAGTTTCCCACCTTGGCTCAGGCAATTAGAGGATCATCAGGGGGTCCTTTTGTCCCTCTGTGGGGAGAAACTCCCACTAGGTTTATATCTGGGACTCTCCACCATTTGACCTCAGAACTGAAGAAGCTTCTCGGATGAAGGTGAAACGTCTTCAAGCAACTTAAAGAAGTCCAGACGCTTTTCTTTGCAAGCTCCTTTGACAATAAAGCGAAAAGGCGCTACCCTAAAGACTGGTGTAAAAGCGCAAGGAAATTTATGCGGCGGATAGGAGGCGGCTGGCTTGACCGCGGCTCACAAATGACGGCTCACTTTACCGCGGTAGCTTTGAGACGTGGTGCTTCGTCTTGGACCATGTGAGGAGCTCTACGGACCACAGCTAAACCACTGTGAAGATCTGAATCACATATTAAGTAAAATAATGTTCGTGAAACATTTCTGTCCGAAAGTGGCACAAAAACGCAAAGTTTCAAATGATCAGTTGAACGTGAAAACCCTCCAACAGGAACACGTCTGCAGCCCATCGTCCTCCAAACATGAGCTCAATGAAACGAAGTGAAATAAATCTGCCATGTCTGACGCGTTTTCATGATTTCAGGCCGTGTTTTGTGGCACAGTTACATAAATGATGAGTTCACTCGGAGTCACGCTGAGTCTGTGCAGCAGAGACGGAGCGCCTGGAAAACAGACTGCAGGTGGGATGAGTGGGAGATGTCGGATGTCACACCCACGTGTTTCAAGGGTTTCACTGCAGTGCGAGGAGACAGTCGGCATCTGTGGCCACCCACCCGGCTGGCCCGGCCTCCGCCGGCGTCCCCGCCCACACGTCATAAACCCCATGTTCAGAGGAGACTGCCAGGAGCCGACGCGTACACCGCAGTCCGCGTGCCGTGCTGGACTGCCTGTGGTGCAACAAACGTGTCAGTGTGTAAAATCTGTAAGCACAACATTAGTAACCAGAGACAGACGATGAGCAGCACACAGACACTCACGCTGTAGAAATATACTTTCATTTCTATATAAAATGTCACAAACGTGCAGAGTCTCTCTCTGTTTTAGAGTCGACACATTTTTTCCTCCATTTCTGGAATTTCCTGAATTGTTTTCCTTTTTCCCAGCAGGCAGACGCTTCCTGCAGCACTTTATTCTACATCGAGTGTAGTCAAGAATATGTTTGTAGTTCCTCTACAGCAGGGGTCCCCAATCTCAGTCCACGAGGGCCGGTGTCCTGCAGATTTTAGATCTCACCCTGGGTCAACACACCTGAATCACATGCTTAGTTCATCATCAGGCTTCTGGAGAACCCCAAGACATGTTGAGGAGGTCAATCATCCATTTAAATCAGCTGTGATGGATCAAGGACACATCTAAAACCTGCAGGGACACCGGCCCTCGTGGACTGAGATTGGGGACCCCTGGTTTAAAGACTGCACGAAGCACCGATCCTCCAATCACAGCCCCGAGCACAGCAGGACACAAGCTGATCACGAGTGTTTAGCCTCTGCTGGGTTTTCAGCAAAGCCCGACTCGCTCCTGGTGGTTCCTTTCTCAAAGAATCTGGGTGTAGCCAAGGGTGGAGCGTGTTGGACTCTGTGGTCTCAGATGTGGTTGTCTTGGCTTCATCAGATGGCGACCTCCAGCTTGGGGTAGTTTGCAGCTGAGTGCGAAGCATTAGGAATGAGAATGAGCACCTCCCACTCAGAGAAAAGGGTGGAGCAGCGTGAGGAGTTTCCAAGGTTTCTGGACATGTACAGGTCATACTGTACAAGGCAGCATGCGTCATTGAGTATATGTGTGTGTGTGTGGGGGGGGGGGGTGTCAGCAGAGTAAACACAGTCAGGGTCTTTCGGTCAGAGGTCAGATCCTCGGGTCGTGGCGGGGTGATGCAGATGATCGCTGAAGGTCAGCTGCTGGATGTCTCACAGCAGCAGGCTGATGGCAGTCTGGCTGTATTTGTGGCAGCAGGGAGACGCCTCCGTCTGCAGACACAGAGCTGCTGAAGAGTCTTTTTCAGGTTTTTATTCAACAAATTTTTTTTTAGCATATTTTTACTTCTAACATTTCTCATAACCCTTAATGTTATTCATGTAATATTACTTTGATTTATTTATTTGATTTCTGACTAAACAGAATGTGTCCAACGTTTAGAATAAATAACGCGCTCAGGTACAAATTTAATGATAACTTCATATTTTTCATTTTCAGTTATTTGGATGCGACTGTAGCGTCAGGAGCAGCCACAAGGGGGCAGTGGTGTGTAGCTTCCTGCGCTCCTCCATCAGTGAACTAACCATAACTTCTCCACCTGTGAGTGAAGGTGTCTCATTCTGAGTCCTCAGGACAACAGCTGCATTACCAGGAGTCGGAGAGAAGCGGCGTCCTCCATTGCTGTAGCGTGCAGCTCGGGGGGGGGGGGGGTGTTACACTGCCCCACACTGTTCAAACTGTTCATGCACACCAGCGAGCTGTGAGGGCTGCTGTCTCCCAGCAGTTTACTCAAACATATTTTGGGAAAATTCCACCTCTCTGCTCGGCTCTGACCATAAATCACACACACACACACACACACACACACACACACACACACACACACACACACACACACAGCAACCTGCAGACATCAGTGTGTGACGCCTGCATTAATCTGACGTCTCTCGCTGTCGTGTTTTGTTTCTGCGTGAATCCCAAACAGAAGCTCGGAGTTTTTCATGAAAACCTGGAAGCTCAAAGTGACGGAAACAAAGCTGCAGTTCCCCTGACGTCCACTGGAGGCTCCACACTGAGTCAGACCCACAGTTAAAATGAACTCGTCCACAGCCCGATATAAAATCTGTCTCTGTGCATCATTTTACCCCAATGTCAGTTTCACGATTAGGGTGTGGCCTATCTGACCACGCCCCCTCATGATTAACTCTGAGGCCTTAAGCCAGGGGTCCCCAATCTCAGTCCACGAGGGCCGGTGTCCTGCAGGTTTTAGATCTCACCCTGGGTCAACACACCTGAATCACATGATGAGTTCATCATCAGGTCTCTGGAGAACTTCAGGACATGTTGAGGAGGTCATTTATCCATTTAAATCAGCTGTGATGGATCAAGGACACATCTAAAACCTGCAGGGACCTCGTGGACTGGGATTGGGGACCCCTGGCTTAAACCGTTTAAAATTCATCTCAGAAATATCATCTCGGGTTTTTTAAAGACGTGTTTATGACTTTTCAGCTGATTCCAGTTGGAGGCGCTGCGCCTGTAAAACACCTTTTTATCAAATTCAGTACAAAAAACAGAAAAAATGAAGAAACATTGACGAGGTCCTGCTACCTGTATTATATTTATGTCTATATTTAAAATTTTACCATTTTTATTGTCATAAAATCAAAACAACTATTTCAAGAATCTGCGAAACACTAAAACGTATGTTACTTATTAGAAATAATAAACTGAATTCCTATTTTTACAGTCTGAGCCGACACGTCTGTGAGAACTGAGAAGTTATCAGTCCAGTTTGTATGTTAATGGAACGATAACCACGACGATCATGTGCTTCACTCTCGTTTCTCCTTAAAGAGTCACCGTTAAACATAAAGAAGAAACCGTTTATTTATGGCTGCTGTGGCATCAACCTGACAACAGATTTGATTTCATTATTTATAGTTTCTGAAATCTCTTGGTTTGCTTATTAAAATACAATTTTACAAAAATCATTTTTAACTTTTTTAATTTCAGTATTTTACTTTGTAATTGACTTTTTTAATTATTCATCACATTCCCTGTTAATTATTATTAAATCACAATTAAGGCGTTTTTTTAAATTCTAATATTTATTCATGGTTTTATTTTGATCTTTTTAATAATGTTTTGAAAAACATTTTAATTATAATTTATTCATTTTAAATGTTTAAAATATTTGCTTTTTATTTTAAACATATTTTTAAAACAGTCTATTAATATGTAATTTTATTTACAGGTTAATTAATGTCATTTTTAACACAAGAAAAATCAATTCTGCGTTTATCACATTATTACAGGAGCTGATTTATCAACAGTGCTTTGTCTCAGTTGGACGCTCCGTTCATGTGACCTGATGATGTCACTGGTGTGACATCATATGACCTACGTATGACCTGCAAACTTCCTGTTAACTGCATTCATTTAAAACTTTTCCTGGTCATCAACCGTCAGCGAGCACCTGCATCCACTTTGCTCTCTGTGCAGCGCTGCCACCTGGTGGTGAAACACGGCAGCGCACAGACACACCGAGCGAGCCGTGAAGTTTCAGGTGCTTCCGGTTTATTTCAGGCTACAGGTGCGTGACGCTAAAAGCCAAAATGAGCACCCATAGATCATTACATATCACATGAAAGACATATTTACAAATATAAATTAACACATATTTCACCTCCAAAAGACACGGCGATGGTTTCAAATGGTACAAAACTGCTAAATATATATATGTACATATATAGAAGTGATTATGGGATGTCTCATGAGCTTATACTGCACGTAGTGCACGAAACACTGTCGATACCACACTGAGAACGACACACATTCGTAACAGCTTTGGTCCAAAGAGAACTGAAAGACGACGGCTGGAGGAAACTTCTTTTTTTAAACATGCTGCCCTGGAAGAAGCCACGTACGTCCAACAAACACAAATGTCCTCCTGGAGCTAATCCCGCCGAGCGGCGGTCCAACAGTCCTGCTGTGAGGGGGGAACCTGAGGCACCGGAGAGGCGCTGTCCACCTGTGAGTCCAGACCCCGTTTAGACACCCATCAGACCTGAGGAGGCGAGCACACAAAGCCTCCTGAAGGACGCCAGAGTAGTCGGACTGTGCTGTAAGCGGCGTAGCACCAAAACGCATCCGTGACGCGGCCCGAGACGCTTCAGCGATGTGAGAAAAACCGAGCGGACGGTTTCCATCATCTTTTTATCGGGCGACTGAACAAAAAGGATTTTCGGACGAGAAACAAACCAACTCATAGTGGCGTGGTTTCACGTGGCTTCACGCCTCGGAGCCGCTGGCTGTGACAGTCAGTGACAGCAGCTGTGGATGTGGGCGGCGTGTCGCTCAGAAACAATCGGATCAATAATTCTGTCTTCCAGGGTTTTTTGGCTGGTCTGTGGGGAAGCTTGAGTTATCCCCGCTGATCAGGAAGCGCAGAGAAGGACGTCACTTCCTTTCTAAGCAGAAGCAGAGGGTGCAGAAGCCTGCGCCAGCTTCGAGGGGCTTCCAGCCAATGAAATCAATGTGTCATTTACGACATCATCAAAGCCTCATCCTGACTTTGGTTTGGTCTCAGCTGCGTGGGACCTCGGCCTGACCTACTTTCATACCTGAACACCTTCCTGACAAACACCTGACGCTCTCTGTGTTTAAGACAGAGAGAAACCAGAGGTGAGGCGGGAGTGTTTATATGCAGACAACGAGCAGCTGTTTGTTTGCTCGACCTGAGCGTGCTCAGTACAGACGAAACTTTAAACTGCGAGGATGATCCTGCAGTTCAAACAAACATACAGACTTTTCCCTCCACGATGGCAGCAATCAGCTGTTAGGTTCATTAGTGTGGAGTCAAACTGTGCTCGTAAATCTGAGTAGTAGTTTTAGAACTTTGTAAACTAAAATATCTAAAGAAACGTTATGTTTGTGCATCTGTAGATGAGAATTTGTGTGTGTCTAAAAAAATATTTACACAGGTTACACATTTTTTTTGTTAAGGTTACAGATCCGAAGTGTAAACCTCTCTGCTCCCTCACTCTGTCACTTTTAACTTACAAGTACAAATTTTGACCCAATTTTCTTCCTTTCAGCTGATTGGTCAATATCACGTGAATCACAAATTTAACAATCCAATCAGAGAACAGATGGTTTGGCTGTCAGAGTGGAGCTTGACTGAGCTTCAGGTCCTGGAAGGGTAATACATTTTACCCTTCCATTTCGTGATGGTGGGCGCTGGCTGCAGAACAGAAACAGAACAGGATGAGCAAGAGGGGTCAGAGGTCATGAGACAGATAATCGTAATTATCGTTACAAGCACAAATTCTCAACTTTAGATACAAAAAAGTAACATTTTCACATAGTTCAGTTTAAAACTGTGTTTGTCAATCAGACGACGACACAATATTTATGAGCTTAATCTGAGCCCTACATTAGCGCCCCCTCCTGGCAGTCGTAGTGTATTACATCTCAGAGGAAGGGAACATTTTGTTTTATTGACTTTTTTTAATGCATTTTCCGTCCTAACAGGAAGGTAGGAAGGTCTAAAAAGGTATGAAAGTCGCCTGACCTCTGACCCTGTGAAGGTGACCTGTTTGCAGGTTAAAGGTCGGCAGACTGATCACAGGTGTGAACGGGGTCTGAACGTCAGGGTTCCTACTGCCGACTGTCAGGAGCTTCCTGCTCGATCCGATCTCTCCACCGTGTTTTTGTTTCTTGGAACCGAAGGGTCGCCCTGGAGGCGCCGGGAATGACTGCGTGTTGGATTTCCAGAGAGGTGTAGGAACCCTGAGCTGTTCTAGGAAGCGAGCAGACGCCCGGCTCAGTGGTTCCGGGAGCTGAAGAAGCCCACGCTGGTTGGCGACTCCTTCACTGTCACCGTGATGAAGTTGGCTGTGACGTCTGTGACGAACACGTGTTCCAGGAGGCTCCGCGCCGGCCTCCAGTCCGTCTCCGTGTCAGAGTCGGTGGCGTTGTTGCCGCGGCTGGGTCTGCTGTTGCTAGGAAACAGAGGGTCTTCCGTCTCTGACTCGCTGGTGCTAGTCTCGTCGGAGTCGCCGGTGCTGAGCTCGTTCAGGTTCCTGTTCTGAGAGCCGAGCACGTGTTTACGGCCGTCCTGCCTCACGCCACTATTCCCTCGAGCAGCGCCACCACCCGTCAGTTTGTCCTTCGTCATGCCCTGCTCTGGAGCTCCGCCTCCAGTGCGAGCATCTTTCGCTCCTCCTTTTATGACCATCCCACTGCCACTACTCCGTGGGTTCGCTCTAGCTACCGCCACCCCGCTAGTGTTGCTTCCTTGAAGGCCGCTCGTGGGCGGCAGTTTGCCGACGCTCTGCAGGTTAAGGGCGCGGAGGCTCAGCGCCTGGCTGGCTCTGTCTCGGGGCGACGGCGATGCTGACGATGGCGGTTTGGACAAACTCGTGCTCAGATGCTTGTGTGGAGCCACCCCGCTCTGACCACCGCTGCCATCCTGCCTCCTCTGAGCCAGTAGGGGGCGCTGCACCACTGCGCCTCCTCCAAAGCTGCTGTGCAGTCCCAGCGACCCAGAGGCTCCGCCCTGCTTCACAGGCGTCACCTTAAAGCCGTCTCCTCTGCCGATCTCCGGGACGGAGCGCTTCAGCTCTGACAGAGAGTTCTTATTCTGTGCGGTGGGCGTGGCTTTGTTTTGGGAGGTGGAGCTAGAGGACAGGGAGGAGGTTGAGAGCGAACGATTGGTCCAAATGCAGCCGAGCCCACCGGGTTTGGAGGCCTGGGAGAAGGAGGCAGAAGAGGTCTGGGAGGCGGAGCCGGCCTCCTCTCTGGCGCTCCGGCTCAGGCCGGTGTAGGTGAAGCTGGCCGGCTGCAGTGGCTTCTTCACGCTGGCCCGCGGCTCGTCTCTGGGCAGCTGGTGGTGGCGTGGACCGGGTGGAGAAGGCGGCGGGGGAGGGCGGCTCTTTGCCTGCCTTAGAGCCCTCAGGTCGGGGTGCAGCGGCTTCCTCCCTCGCTTCTTCTTTCGGGGGGTGTCAGGTTTGGCGAGCAGGATCTGAGGCCTCTTCTGAGGGACGGGGTGGACGCGGGGGGCGGGCTTCACCTTCTTTGTGTGCTCTTCATCCTCTGAGGAAGACGAGGAGGCGGTTGATGACAGGCCAGAGGAAGAGGAGGACGAGGAGCGGTCGTCCTTCGTGACGGTGGGCGCTGGCTGCAGAACAGAAACAGAACGGGATGAGCAAGAGGGGTCAGAGGTCATGAGACAGAATCAGGAGGCGGGGTCGGCGTGTTTCACCTGAATCTTTCGAGGTCGGCCTCTCGGCCTCTTTCCCTTCTTCTGAAACAGAAGCTCGCGCTCCTGTTCTCTGGAACAGATCGAAACAAACGTTATTTAAACACGCAGACAGCAAGTCCAAATATTCAACACGTCGTTCTTTCATAAAAACAAGCGTGAAATGATTCGTGAACTGACGCGCGTCACATGTGACAAAGATCTGTCAGTTTGTCTTTGATTCTGCTGCTTGTTTCCATTCATTAAAATCATAAATATGAAATTAAATAGTTACATGTACATATATTTATATTTTTCCTTAAATGAAAGTGACGAGAGACGAGAGCGGTCAGAGAGAGGGAGGGGCCACAGGTTGGACTCGAACCTGGGCGCCTGCTCACCCATCAATATGAAATTACATATCGAATATATATTTATTACATGTCCACATAATATAATTATTAAATTGCAATTTTATTATTAAATACATTCAATATACATCATTCTTTTAAAAGTAATTTGAATATTTGTTATTATTACTATTAGTGTTTAATACATATTAATTCTTTTATATATTATTTACATAGATTTCTGTTTGAATACTAGAATAATAATCTATTAACATATAATATGTAACACATTTAAAATACATAACATATAATAACATCCATCCATCCATTCGCTTCCACTTATCCTTTTCAGGGGCGCTGGAGCCTATCCCAGCTGTCATAGGGCGAGAGGCGGGGTCCAGGGTGGACCCCGCCTCTCGCCCTATGACAGGTCGCCAGTCTGTCGCAGGGCCAACACACAGGGACAGACAACCAATCGCTCTCACGTTCACACCTATGGGCAATTTGGATTCATCAGTTAACCTGTCCCCACTAACTGCGTGTCTTTGGACTGTGGGAGGAAGCCAAGAGTACACGGGGAGAACACGCAAACACGGGGAGAACACGCAAACTCCACACAGAGACCTTCTTGCTGTGCAGCAACAGTGCTAACCACCGTGCTGCAGAATATAATAACATATTTCTATATTTTTAATAATAAATTAAATCTATTAATTACATTATATAAATATGTAAAGTACGTAATATACATATTTTTAGTCTTTTAATAATTTATTTATTGACGCCATCATTAACTTTTTAAAATATATATCTATACATTTATCTTACTGTGACAGTAACGTTTACTAATAATGAATGAATAATTACATGTATTTTAATATGTAATTCATATGTATATTAGAGACAACACATTTTTATATTATTTTAAATCTTTTTGATACTAATAATCGCAGGACTTTTTATTTCAGTAATTATAACTATCAGTAAAATGAAATATATAATTTATAAATTCTGATATGACATGTTTACATTTTTATAAATATTAAATAATATTAAATAAATTTTGTTACTATACAACCTTTCTTAACAAAGTTACTTTTAACTGCTTATTTAAATTATGATTAAAAACATTACAAATATTAAGGTGTTTAACTAATGAGTGGCTGGGAGGAGCTCCCTGACTGCTCCTCTCTCAGGCCCTTCAGGTGAGCTTCCACGCAGGTGGACGTGGAGCACACCTGAGTTTACCTGCAGTCTGGGGACAAACTGACCTCTTGTGAAAGGCTGCCAGCAGCCGGGGGTCCAGAATGTTCTCCTCGGGCTCCCAGCTGTTGTGCCTGAAAACACGACAAACATTTCACATTCAGGACGGACACGAGCGGGTTTTCTGTGTGGAGCCATCACGGAGGCCCACGCACAGCTGCCAGCGTTATCCACAAATACAAAACATGTCAGCAAATCAACATCAGGCTGCTCGGTGGCGCAGGACCGGCCGAGCCTCAGCTGCTGCGGCCCTGGAGCTGGACGTGTCCGCCGGCAGGCCGTGGATCGACGCCGGGCGCCGATGGGTCGGTACCGGCCGTGCTTCTCCCCCCGTGTGCCGCGATAGGAGCCTCGGTGGCGGCGCGAACCGAGCCGCGGCCCGGCTTTGTTATGACCGTTAGCCGTTAGCAGCTAGCGAGCTACTTACTTGGAGGACCATCCTCTCCACTTCACCAGGTACTCGAACTTTCCCTGCGGAGACAGAACAGTCACAGCGGGCCGGGCCGAGCGGAACCACACAACACCCGGGCCACCGGCGCTGAGCTTACCTTCCTGGGCCGCTTACTGAGGATACACTCCGCGTCAAACACCTGGCCGACGGTGACCCCCTCCATGGCTGCAGCTCCCCGCACTACCAGCGCGTTTCTTCTTGCCGGCCACCGTACTTCCCCTCACA
The DNA here is from genome assembly GCF_964374335.1 of Astatotilapia calliptera. Classification (NCBI taxonomy): domain Eukaryota; kingdom Metazoa; phylum Chordata; class Actinopteri; order Cichliformes; family Cichlidae; genus Astatotilapia; species Astatotilapia calliptera. Next base: position 498,940 of record NC_137429.1, read on the forward strand.
GCGTCAACGACCAGAGCCAGGCTAGCCGGTGAATCGAATCGGCCTCCAGATTACTACTACTAATAATGATAGCATTATAATTATAATATACTAGAGCTGGGCGATATAAGATTTTTTCATATCACTATATGTTTTTTTCATTTCAGGCGATAACGATATCTATCACGATATCAGCCAAATAACTATATTTGTAAGATTTAAATGTGCCGTTGCTCACAAGTAAAATGTGAAATAATCAGCAGCTTGTTTTTATTTAAATATTTATTTCCCATAATAAGTTCAACAGGGTAGATGTACTTAAGGAACATGAGACTTTTTCAGATAAATAAAGGCAAATATTGCAAACTACACAAAAGGCAGCCGCTAAAGCGTTTAAGTTTCAAAATAGAACAAACGAAACAGACCAAACTGTCAATTCCACTTAGAAACAAAATATTAATTCTAAAAATAAATCTTAGTTTGTTTTACAGAAGAACAGACAAAACTGACTAACTTTTGTCAATATCAAATAAACTGAGAACTAAAAGGAAATTCTCAATCTCTCCTTGTTGCCTCATCACTGATGGGGACGACAAGGAGTACAGAGGACTGACTCAAGACTTTGTGGACTGGTGCCAGCAGAACTACCTCCAGATCAACGCCAGTAAAACCAAGGAGCTGGTGGACTTCCGCAGGCACAAGCATTCTCCACTGCAACCACTGAACATCCAGGGTATGGACATTGAGGCTGTGGACAGCTACAGGTACCTTGGTGTTCATCTGAACAACAGACTGGACTGGACTCATAACTCAGACGCCCTCTACAGGAAAGGGCAGAGCAGGTTGTACCTGCTGCGGAGACTCAGGTCGTTTGGAGTGGAGGGCCCACTCCTGAAGACCTTCTATGACTCTGTGGTGGCTTCTGCTATCTTTTATGGTGTGGTCTGCTGGGGCGGCAGCATCTCTGCTGGGGACAGGAAGAGACTGAACAGGCTGATCCGAAGGGCCAGCTCTGTTCTAGGATGCCCTCTGGACCCAGTGGAGGTGGTGAGTGACAGGAGAACGGCGGCTAAGCTGTCATCCCTGATGGACAACGTCTCCCACCCCATGCAGCAGACTGTGACAGCACTGAGCAGCTCCTTCAGTGGGAGACTGCGGCACCCACGGTGTGGGACGGAGAGATTTCGCAGGTCTTTCCTCCCCACTGCTGTCAGACTCCACAACAAAGACTTTAACTGATCAAGCACACACATCCACACATGTGCAATAACACTAAGTGCAATAATCTTTTCTGGCATCGTTGTATTTTTACTCAGTTGTATATAGCATTCGTATTCTATTTTTATCTTATTGTATATTTTTATTCTATTTTATTCTACTGTATATAGTATATTATTTTATTCTATTCTGTACAGCTGTGTACTGTATTTATTCTTATTGTATTCTAATTTTTGCGTCATAACTTTTGCACTGTCCACTTCCTGCTGTGACAAAACAAATTTCCCACGTGTGGGACTAATAAAGGTTATCTTATCTTATCTTGTATAGCTGAGCTTTTCAAACAGTTTTAACAGTTACTTTAGTCTGACAAAAGCCGAATGACGAATTAGCGCTTCCAGTCAGAGACTGAGGCTACGTCCACACGTACACGGGTATTTTTGAAAACGGAGATTTTCCGTTTTCGTTTTAAAAAATAATCCCGTCCACACATAAAGGCAGAAATGAAGGAAAACGCTGCTATGAACATGCCAAAGCAGCAGGTGGCGCTAGATTCCTAACCGTGCAGAAATGTTGGCCAATCAGAAGTCTAGAAGCCTCGGTGGGAAAAAGTAAACAAAGCTGGGGACAGTAACTGTGTGTATATGTAAGCATTTAAACACTGCAGAGAGTAGAATTAACAGTAACAGTATTGTAGAAATTCATTTCACCGAAACAATAACATGGCGCACAGTGTGACGCCAAAAAATGCGCACACCTTTGACGCTGCATTTTCTCCGTTTTTCTAGTCCACACATAAATGCAAAAACTGAGTTTTTAAAAATCTTTGTTTTCAGTGACCAAAAACGCCGTTTACGTGTGGACGAAAGGCACAAACGCATAGAAAAATCTGCGTTTTCAAAAATACCCAGGTACGTGTGGACGTAGCCTGAGCATGCACCAGTTTATTGTATTTCCAGACTTGCTTTCGGCACAATTTACAGTGCAGCTACTCTGTTTTTTGTCAGACTTGAAATAGCCGAAATACCTTCACACTACGGAACTTCTATGGCTTTTCCATTCGACAATCTCTCCGGCATTGGAACCATCATCTGTTTTCTCTTCGGTCACGCTCGGTTGATTCTTCTAGTCGGCACTAGTGATGTTCGATTCGTGAACGAATCGTTCAATACTCGAGAATCACTTTACTGACTCGTGAATCATGATTCACAAGCCCAACTGACTCACTGACTCATCCCTGTTGCTGTTAGCAAAATAATTCCATTAGTAGAAATTAGGGATGGGTACCGGTGTCCGGTGCCATGATGGCACCGGTTCTGACATAAACGGTAGTAACCAGACCGAAAAGCAGCGCACATTTCGGTGCTTTATTTCGGTGCTTTTTTTCCCTGAGCTGTGATACACTTCTAGCCAATCATTTTACGTTTCCCAGGATAGTAGGCGGGGCCAGGTACGTACGTTCTGTTAGAGCAGAGCTACAGATTAAAAATGTCCAAGGCGAAGCGGTCAAAGTCTGGCTGTACTTCACAGCAAAATATGCAAACTCAGCAGCAACAAGTGCTTTAAGCTGATACTGTGATGCTGTCAAAGGAGGTAACACCAAGAATCCGATGAAACACCTGGTGACGCATAGCGTTTTCTTAAAAGCCCAGAAATGCGCCGTATTTGATAGCTTGTTGCAAGACCTCACACCGAGCGCATCTACTGCGGGTGGGTTGCCTGTTATGCAACATCCCCCAAAAACCCGAAGAGGAGAGTCCTGGCCCCTAGCCCTGCCAGTGTAGCAGAAATGATGAGGATGATGATGCAGCAGCAGCCGTTCTTCTCTGCGTGAGTAGCTTAATGTTGTTCGTGTGTAATTTACGTTGAGTAGGCTAACCATGTTATTACATTAATGCATGTAAGGTGAACTAGCAAACATCATCATAGCTACATGCGGCTGTCTTCTTGTTTGATGGCAGATACTCCCTTCACCCTGGCCAAAAAGGCTAAAAAGACCAAAGAAAAAGTGGAAAACACTTAAACATGAGAGGTTTTTGGACAAAGTTTGTGTTTTTTCCATTGTTTAAGCACTGCTTCCAGCCAAGAGTGATACCATATATGCCCCATAGCTGCAGAAAAGGCTAACATTGTTATCTTTTTACAAAAAAAAACAGCTGAACATGAGAGGTTTTTGGACCAATTTTGTGTTCTCCATTCTTTAAGCACCGGTTTGAGCACCGGCACCGTTTCAAAAGTACCGATTTGGCACCGGTATCGGATAAAACCTAAACGATACCCATCCCTAGTAGAAATATATCTAGCTTATAATTAAAATTGTGGGGATAAAACAACAGCCAGTTTCGTAACAAAAGCATTTCCGCTCTGAACTGGAAGAAAAAACCCTGAGTAGAAGCTCACATCAAGAAAATAGCTCCTCGGTTCAGAGTAGCATCGCGCTGCTAACATGCTAACAACACATTTGAGCTACTCACCCCCTTGCTTCCTGTGCTGAATCGTAAGCATAAGCGAATCACTCAGGACTAGCTCACCCCCTCCCTCCTGTGCTGAATCATAGAGCGAGCGAACGAATCACTCACTCACCCCCCCCCCTCCCTCCTGGCTCATAGCTTCTTCTTCTTCAAATTCAAATTTCAAATTCAAATTCAAATTTTATTTGTCACGTACACAGTCATACACAGTACGATATGTAGTGAAATGCTTGGACAACTGCTCGTGACCTAAAGAAAACAAAAAAGGAAAAGGCTATGAATAAGATAGGAAATAAATATGAAAAATTAAAAAGGGTAAATTTAACTAGGAAGGAATAAAATATAAATTAAGGTTAAAAATGAAATAACTGTACAACACAAATTAGAATGAAGGGTAAATTTAACTGGGAAGAATAAGATAAAATATATAAATTAAAGTTGAAAATAAAATAACTGTACAACAAAATACACAATATAGAACTATATAAGAATGTATGAAGAAATCTAAATATAAATAAATATATACACAATAACAGCAGCTGTACAAGTATTAACCGGAAATGAAGAATATAGTGACCAGTGTTGTGCAAAACCAAAGTCCAGAAAGTCCAGTGTGTGTGTAAGAACCATATGTGTGGGTCAGTACTGTGTGGTGGTGTGATTGAGAGACCGTATCGCCTGCGGGAAGAAGCTCCTCCTCAGTCTCTCTGTGTTGGTCTTCAGGGAGCGGAATCGCTTTCCTGACCTCAGCAGAGAGAACAGTCTGTTGTTGGGATGGCTGAGGTCCTTCACCATCTTCCTGGCCTTGGTCCAGCACCGCCTGCTGTAGATTGAGTGCAGGTCAGGGAGCTCGGAGCGGATGGTGCGCTCAGCTGACCGCACAACCCTCTGTAGAGCTCGTCTGTCCTGCATGGTGCTGTTCCCGAACCAGGTTAAGATGTTTCCCATCAGGATGCTCTCTATGGTGCAGGAGTAAAAGTTCCTGAGCACCTTGGAGGGCAGTTGGAAGTCTCTCAAGCGTCTGAGGTGGTAGAGACGCTGACGGGCCTTTTTCACCACGGTGTTGATGTGACAGGACCATGACAGGTCCTGCGTGATGTGAACTCCGAGGTATTTGAAGCTGTCCACTCTCTCCACTGGGCACTCGTTGATGACGGGGGTCTGGTAGTTCCTCTCCTGCTTAGTGCTGAAGTCCACTATCAGCTCCTTTGTCTTACTGACGTTTAGAAGGAGGTTGTTCCTCTGGCACCAGTTCTCCAGATTCCTAATCTCCTTCAGGTAGGCCGTCTCGTTGTTATCAGAGATCAGGCCCACCACGACGGTGTCGTCAGCAAACTTGATGATGGTGGTGGAGCTGGTAGTGGCCACACAGTCATATGTGTACAAAGAGTACAGCAGGGGGCTCAGAACACACCCCTGGGGGGCTCCAGTGCTGAGAGTGGTGGAGGCTGAGACATGTCCGCCCATCCTTACTGCCTGTGGTCTGCCAGTTAGGAAGTTGGAGATCCACTGACACATAGATGAGCTGAGTCCCAGATGCTCCAGCTTGGTGGTGAGTGTGGAGGGAATTATCTTCTTGGTTGGCAACCAATGTTAAGGTGCATTACTGCCCCCTGGCTCACAGCGCAGTGGACATTTAGATGAGAAAATATATATTTGACACACTTAAGGAAAATACTAATGAAATACAAATAAACAAAATAAATGTTTATTAAGCAATTTTGATAGGAAATTGCTTAATTTTAGAAATGTTTTTGCTCTTTTTTCTCTATAAAATAGTTGTTGTTGTTTTTTTTAATCATTCATCTTAGCAGTGGGATTTACATGAAAAGGGAAACAAACTAAGTTTGAGTGAAAATGTAAAATTTTTGCACTCTCTGGTCAACTGACTCAGTGAATCAAATGACTCAAAAAACCCGATTCACTTTGGTGAGTGACTCATTAACACTCGATTCAGTAAAAAGAATCAAATTTACCATCACTAGTCAGCACACTCATTTCCTCCATTACCCGGGCGGTACGGTGGCTGGCTGCTTCCCAAACAAATACACATGTGCGGCTTGGCACTTGTGCTGTACGTAACAAGTCACGTGATGCTGCGGCTGTGATTGGTTCGGCTCTGCGCTACTTAATTTGGATTGGCTGTTCTTTTTTTTTTCTTCTTCTTCTTTTTTTTTTTTAAGAGGACAAGAGCGGCGAGGTCTATCGCGATAGTTTAATTTTTCTATCGAGAAAAAGTTATATCGCGATACATATCATTATCGTTCTAACGCCCAGCTCTATAATATACTGTAATAATTTATATTATTGTTGTATATATTTAAGAACTCTAATTAGAAAATACAAATACATATGAACATAAAAGTATATTTACATTTTTTTACATAATAAAAATACAGAAATGTAGATGAACATGTGCTTTTAACCTGGTGTAACCTGCAGCAGGCTGAAAGGAGAGAAAAACTCAGAGGTTTCAAGAATGACTTTCTAACATTTTAAACTTCAAGCATCATTTCAGCTCAGAGAAAACAGCTGAGTTTCTCCTGATCCCCTGACGCCGTCATTAATGTGTAAATTCAGGATCCACTCCTGCTACACTAGTTAGCGGTTACAAACCAGCTGATCCTAATGGGAGAAGCAGGAAATGCAAACATGTACAGGCAGAGGCGGAGCAAGACATTCCACTTCACCTGTACACCCTGGACAGGTCCGACTGTGCCATTTGAGCACACACTAATAAAAAACTTGCAATGCAAAAGACTAGGGATGGGTATCGTTTAGGTTTTATCCGATACCGGTGCCAAATCAGTACTTTTGAAACGGTGCCGGTGCTTAAACGGTGCTCGAACCGGTGCTTAAAGAATGGAGAACACAAACTTTGTCCAAAAACCTCCCATGTTCAGCTGTTTTGTTTTGTTTTTGTAAAAAGATAACAATGTTAGCCTTTCCTGCAGCTATGGGGCATATATGGTATCACTCTTGGCTGGAAGCAGTGCTTAAACAATGGAAAAAACACAAACTTTGTCCAAAAACCTCTCATGTTTAACTGTTTTCCACTTTTTCTTTGGTCTTTTTAGCCTTTTTGTCCAGGGTGAAGGGAGTATCTGCCATCAAACAAGAAGACAGCCGCATGTAGCTATGATGATGTTTGCTAGTTCACCTTACATGCATTAATGTAATAACGTGGTTAGCCTACTCAACGTAAATTACACACGAACAACATTTAGCTACTCAGGCAGAGAAGAACGGCTGCTGCTGCATCATCATCCTCATCATTTCTGCTACACTGGCAGGGCTAGGGGCCAGGACTCTATTCTTCGGGTTTTTGGGGGATGTTGCTCCGGGTCCGATAACTGGCAACCCACCCAACGTGCACAGTGTGAGGTCTCGCAGCAAGCTATCAAATACGGCGCATTTCTCGGCTTTTAAAAAAAACGCTATGCATCACCAGGTGTTTCATCGGATTCTTGGTGTTACCTCCTTTGACAGTATCACAGTATCAGCTTAAAGCACTTGTTGCTGCTGAGTTTGCATATTTTGCTGTGAAGTACAGCCAGACTTTGACCGCTTCACCTTGGACATTTTTAATCTGTAGCTCTGCTCTAACAGAAGGTACGTACCTGGCCCCGCCTACTATCCTGGGAAACGTAAAATGATTGGCTAGAAGTGTATCACAGCTCAGGAAAAAAAAGCACCGAAATAAAGCACCGAAATGTGCGCTGCTTTTCGGTCTGGTTACTACCGTTTATGTCAGAACCGGTGCCATCATGGCACCGGACACCGGTACCCATCCCTACAAAAGACTACTTTTACAATTTTTTTAATAATATTAAATTCAATTAAATTTTATTTATACAGCTCAAATCACAACAACAGTCGCTTCATATTGTAAGGTAGACCCTAAAAAAATACATACAGAGAACAACTCAACATTCATAGAGCTTTGGTGACAGTGGGAAGGAAAAACTCCTTTTTAACAGGAAGAAACCTCCGACAGAACCAGGCTCAGGGAGGGGCGGGGCCATCTGCTGTGATTGGTTGGGGAGAGAGAAGGAAGACAGGATAAGGACATGCTGTGGAAGAGAGACAGAGGTTAATAACAGATATGATTCAATGCAGAGAGGTCTGTTAACACATAGTGAGTGAAGAAGAAACACCCAGTGCATCATGGGAATCCCCCAGCAGCCTACGTCTAAGAGAGGATTTAACAGGATTTAACTTAAATTTAACTTAGGTTAAATTAAGTTAAATATTAAATTATTAAATTAAGTTATTTATTTAAGCCAGAGAGTCGATCAACAGGAAGGGAAATATTATACTGAGACCTCAGTGTGGTCTCTGGACTGTCGCGCTGGGAAATGGAAATGAGTACAGCGCTAGTGCAGGTCTGTCAGGCTTTAAATATCAGCGGTGATTTCAGACAGAAGGAGCAAGAGTGAAAGAGATAGTTTAGAGATTGTTGGAGGCCAAGCTGAAGATGTTCCTAATTTGCATATTTTGGCTGTTTTCCTTAAAATCACATTTTAAATGTAAAATCTATTTTATTTCTGTCAAATTTTCTCTTTGGTTCTTTAAAAGTATTTATTTATTTATTTATTAACTTATATATATTTTAGGTGCTTTTAATGAAAACCAATTAACTACAAACGACTCCTGTTATTCTGGTATTTTTACAGTGAAGTTTGTGTTAAACAACATTTCTCAGCGGATAAATTCAGTCACGTGATCCGTTACCCTGCGGAACTCTGCCGGCGGAACGCTTCGCTTGTTGCTATGGGGCGGAGCGGACCACATTGTGTGTTACACCGAAGTGTTTCCGGAATCATGTTTGGTAACTGAGCAGAGGTGAATGCCGAAGAAACTCCACAGGTAAGTCAACCATGAAGCTCCCACTGAGCTTCTGTAGTTAGTCCATAGTTAGAGTTTAACAACAGGTGAGTGATCCGCGTGACGTGTGCAGTCAGCCGCTGCAGGTAGGTGTGTGTGTGTGTGTGTGTGTGTGTGTGTGTGTGTGTGTGTGTGTGTGTGTGTGTGTGTGTGTGTGTGTGTGTGTGTGTGTGTGTGTGTGTGTGTGTGTGTGTGTGTGTGTTGTCAGATCGCTTTATTTAAAATCAGATTTATTGAGTGCAGATCTGTGAAGCTGATGATCCCCGATAACGTTTCTGCTCTTTGTGGTTAAATCAGCTACAAACCTTGTTTGTAAGACAAGTGTCTTAAAAGTGAACCTTTTGTAAATGTAGTTTGGGGGTCGGTGTACTGCTAACACTAACACAGTGTGCAATGTGCGGAATTAAAGAGTGACTTTTAAAAATGTGAAAAAGCTGTTTGATGAACTTTTGTTACCAGGCAAAGTTTCTAAATGTGCACATTTTTGAAGTAGAGTGCAGGTGAATATAAAATAAAAGCTCAGTTTACAGACTGTGACGTGTCAACATAAAGTCACCAACATTCAAAGGATTCTGTGAACTCTGAATAGTCGGTGCAGTTTGGCATGGTGGCATAAAATCGTGTCGTTTTTGAATGGAGTTTGGTTCATTGTTGTTGTCACCTGACGAGTTAAACATGTGGAGAACACGTCTTCCTGTTTATTCCACACTAACTCTGATTGTCGTGCAGGTGAGTCTCAGGTGTGACTGACTGCAGCCATGTTGCTGCCTCTGCTGCTGCGGCCGCCCCTCTGCCTTCCTCAGGCCTCGGTGGTATTAACGCGATGCGTCCTGACGCTTCGCTGTGGCGCTCCAAGGGGGCTGCGCTCTCAGGCTAAGAACTTCCTGTGGCGGTGGCGTCCGCAGCGCCTCCACAGTCGGGGGCGGAGCAGGAAGACCCAGAGTCAGGAGGAGGAGTGGAGGAACAGGAACAAGACTGCGCTGACTTACATCGCCGCAGCCGGCGTGGGAATGATCGGCCTGGCATACGCCGCAGTGCCGCTGTATCGACTCTACTGCCAGGTGAGCACACACACACACACACACACACACAGCTGCTGAGAGCTCGTTTGAACGCTCAGCTTCTGTCGCCAGGCATCAGGGCTCGGCGGCACGGCGGTGGCCGGACACGACATGGAGCAGGTGGCGACAATGACGCCGGTGAAGGAGCGCGTCATCAAGGTGACGTTCAACGCCGACACTCACGCCAGCATGCAGTGGAACTTCAGGCCGCAGCAGACGGAGATCTTCGTAAGACTTTGCGCTCCGTCTCCATCCTTCATCACTTCCTCCTCCTCCTCTTCCTCACGCACACGCTCTGTCCCCAGGTGGTTCCCGGGGAGACGGCGCTGGCGTTCTACAGAGCCAAGAACCCCACAGACAAACCGATCATCGGCATCTCCACCTACAACGTGGTGCCCTTTGACGCCGGACAGTACTTCAACAAGATCCAGGTAATCAATAATCAGTCACATGATCAATCAATGGCACAACACTCGCCACACTGGACAGGTGAGCAGGAGGTTGAGAGGCGGGGCACACCTGGACAGGTGGCCTGTGTGTCGCAGGACTAACACACACATACTCTAGATTCACACCTTCATGGATGTGTTTGGACTGTGGGAGAGAGCCCTACACGGAGACGCTCCGAGTCCTCTCGGCACGTAAAGCCGTGGCGTTGGCGGGTGATCTGAGCTGGTTGCTATCACACGTGTAACACGTGATCTCTGCTCGTGTGTCTGCAGTGTTTCTGCTTCGAGGAGCAGCGCCTGAACCCTCACGAGGAGGTGGACATGCCCGTCTTCTTCTACATCGACCCCGAGTTCGACAACGACCCGCGGATGGCCCGAGTGGACACCATCACGCTGTCCTACACCTTCTTCGAGGCCAAAGAGGGTCAGATGCTTCCTCTGCCCGGATACAGCTACAGCTGAGCGAGGGCTCCGCCTTTCTCCAAGGAAACGAAGGAAAAAACTGTTCGGATAATCGAGACTCTTCACTCTGTCTGACGTCACATTAAAAGTCGACACTGATCATCAAACGTCCCGACGGAGGAGCTCTGTGCGCCGGAGGGTCGAAGCATTTCCAGGAAGTTACAACATGAAAATGTACAAGAAAACATTTCTTTCAAAAGCAAGAATCACAGATGTTGGAGAAAAACAAATTGTACATGATAATAAACAAAAAGAAAGAAAAAGATTTACAAGTGTAAAAAAGTATGAAAAATATGAAAAGTTATAAAAAAGAAAAACCAGAAGAGATCAAAGAAAATTAAATTTATGGAAAAAACTTTAAACCTGAAACAAACACATGAAACTTCCCTTCATGTGTTCATTAACAGATGCACCACTAATCATTATTATTCTGATGATATTTATTCATTTATTTCTTTTTGTTTTCCTGGTTTCTGTCCCACCTCCTGTTGTTCCAAAGTTTCCTTTCAGCTCTTCATCAGTTCTCGAACATTTAGGGAACATTTAGGGAACATCAGATAAATGTCTGATTTAAACTTATTAATGTTTCATTTTCTTTGAGGTTCAAACATTTAAAGTTTTACTTTTAAAGCCTGGAGGAAAAACACACCATGCGCTGTGTGGAAGTGCATGTGCACATGTACAGGTACACGTTTAAACCTGTGCCTGTAACGATATAAATATTTAATAAATGCGGTTGGAAATAAAGTCAAATTAAAGAGAGCGTCGTGCTGAATATATGCAGTACGGGTTCACTTTTACTCTTCTGTGTATTCTAACATGTTGTCCTGTTTTTACTTTTGTTATTTAAAGAGGCCTGAGAGTTTCACAGCTGAGTGTTCTCGCAGGATGTTTCCTGTCAGTCGAATCAAATAAAAAATGTATTTCACGGTTTTTATTTTTTCAGAGTTGGACAGTCATGGACAGTTTGAACACCAGGGGGCAGCAGAGGAAAAGACGTGACCTGCTCAGAGGTCTTTTTACTGCTTCGTGTCGGCACAGACTGAACTTACACTTACATTTAACTGCAGAACGAAAGAGTTGATTTCACTTTATGTACGTTCAAAGAAGATGCTCTGACACGTCTAAGCTTTGATATATTTTAGGACCCGGTAAAAATCGTCTGGTCCTGATTCTCAGGTTGTTAAATTATGCAAATACAGCCTGGGATCAACAACAGATGAATTATTTTATCATCTAACATTTAACTAAAAGCCAAACTGCAGCAGCAGTGTGAGTTAAACACTCCACCCAGCAGGTTGGAGAACCTTCAGAGAAACTGCAGGAACAGAGAGGTTGATGAAATTACACTCAAGGATTTTAAACTGATGCCTGCACGAAGTGAAGTTATTTATTCACCACAAGAACATGCAGTTAACAACCTGAGAAAACTCGAACTAAATTAAAGAATTAAGAAAACATTTTCTAGTGCAAAGCCTGCGTTTGGAGAACTAAAAGAAAAAAAGAACTATTTACTCTATAAAGGGTTGAACTGAAAGCATTACTCATGAGCCACAACAAAGAAGTCTTTGAAGACTTTAACGAAGCTTCATGTCACAGATTAATCCATCCGATGCAGAAAATGACGAATTTTTCAACTATCTAAATCTACCAAAGCTAAAGGACGAACGGGTTGTGGCTCTGAGTCTCCTTTTTTTTAAAATTTGTTTTGGATTTTCAAAATATAAAGCAAAAACAAACCCAAAAACAAGCAGGCTCAGATGTGTTGCAGAAAAAACAGTTAATTCAGACAAACATGCATAATGCAAAACAGCACAAGACAGAACACCAAAAGCTGGAATAGAGTTTACAAATCTGGGCCCAGTTTAGCCCAGTTTAGCCCAGTCTGGCCTCCAAATCAAATCAAATCACTTTTATTGTCACATCACATGTGCAGGCACACTGGCACAGCACATGCGAGTGAAATTCTTGTGTGCGAGCCCCACAAGCAACAGAGATGTGCAAACACAACAACACAAACGAGCAAAATACAAGAATGGCCAACCTGAAACTAATAAATATATGTACAATATATAATAGTGTATGCATTTCTGGATGTGTATACTAAATATTTTCCTACGTGTGTGTGTGTGTGTATACACATTTTTACAAATTAAATAGTAAAAAAAAAATAATAATAATAATAATAATAATAATAATAACAAAATATATAAAATATACAGAGTTGAATATGTGCAAAACAAGTGGCATTTATATACAGTATGGAGTGCATAATGTTGAAGTTCCAGTAGTGAAGCTGAGGTGTCTATGACGTGTTCAGCAGTCTGATGGCCTGGTGGAAGAAGCTGTCTCTCAGTCTGCTGGTACGGGACCGGATGCTGCAGAACCTCCTTCCTGATGGAAGCAGTCTGAACAGTTTATGGCTGGGGTGACTGGAGTCCTTGATGATCCTCCCCGCTTTCCTCAGGCAGCGCTTCCTGTAGATGTCTTGGAGGGAGGGAAGCTCACCTCCAATTATCCGTTCAGAGCACCGCACTACTCGCTGGAGAGCTTTGCGGTTGTAGGCGGTGCTGTTGCCGTACCAGGTGGTGATGCATCCAGTGAGGATGCTCTCAATGGCACAGTGATAGAAGGTCCTGAGGATGCGGGGGCTCATGCCGAATCTTTTCAGTCTCCTGAGAAAGAAGAGGCGCTGCTGCGCCTTCTTCACTGTTTTGTTCCAGACATTCAAAAGAGAGTCTTTACAGTCTTTGCTGATCTCTTCCATTTGTATTATGGACATCATGTCTGTTACCTTCAACTGAAAGGAAGGAGGAGTGGGGGACTCCATTCCCTCAGGATTAGTCTCTGGGCACCAATCAGACCTAACTCCAACGGCTGCTGCACTGTAGCCGGGAGCAGCTCTGAGCAGGCTGTAGGGCTTCATATATGCGCTGGAATACCAGTGAAATATATTACACCAAAAGCCTATGGATGAGGGACAAGACCAAAAAGCATGAAACAACGTCTGCCAACCTGTCACACATTAGGGAGACAGAGGGATGAATCTTGTGCAGTCAGATTTTAAATTGAATTAATTGGTGTCTACTGTTTATGGAGCCAGAGTGGATTTTAGACAAACACTTACTCCACATAGATTCAGACACCTTCATCCCTGAGTCCTTCAGCAGTATGCACCACGAAAAATGTAAAAATGAATTTCCCTTTGAGTTGAACAAATGAAGGAAATTTGACAGCAGTGACGTTTGTAGGGTTACTGAAGTTGGACTAGCTGGTACATAATCATGTGCTAGGTGATTGCTAGCAACACAGCTATGTTAGCATAACATAAACACAGTAAAGCTGGAGGATGAACGCTAACTTTCTCCCACTCGATAAAAGTTCACCTGAGGGTTCCTGATGGTTAGAGACAAATGCAATCGCATGGCAGGATGCTGTAAACGGACCAAACTTCAGTCAGGAGAACAACTGAGATAATCCATCCACAACACGAGGTTAGTCATTCATATACTGCAACAACATGGGAATAGAGCAGCTGCCAGAGAATTCAACATTAATGAATCAATGTTACGGAGGGGTTAGGGAATCAATGAATCAATGTTTTTCACGAAGCAGGTCTCGGCTCGCGCTGGAGAGTCGGCACAGTGGCAGGATGGCTGCTGTGTTGCCTGGAATTACTCCTTATCCCCTACCCAACCCTGTTGCTGGTCACGTGCTCTATAATGTTGTGCTGTGGACATTTATGTGCTTTCTGTGCAGAGGAGTTTTTTTGTTTCCTGTTCTCATGCTGTCCTCCTGTAGCCCAGCATGAGCAGAGGTCTCTTTTTTCCTCTTGTACTTTCCCATTGTAGTGTACATTTCAGTGGTTTTTCTGTAATGCATCCGTTCTCTGACTTGTATCCCCATGTGATGTCTGTGTTGTGTGTGTAAGGTCGGGGGACGGGTTCATTCCAACCAGCAACCTGCCACTGCATGTGGCGAATAAAATTTGAACTTGAACTTGAAGTGGAGGAAGCAAGAAGAATGAGCTGAGTAAAGTTTGACTTATCTGACTGTTTTGTTTCGCTTAATGCGCCTTATAATCCGAAAAATACAGTACTTCTTGATTGCTTGTGAACTTTTTTTCCTTTTTTCAAAAAAATCACAGCTACATGATGTATATGACATGAAACCACTATTAAAGGCTTGTGTAGAGTATATAAGTATAATCTCATTCAACTGTTATTGACAAAATAAGAGAAATCTTAAGTTTACTCTGATGCGTCACACTTAATAATTAATAATTATCTTCCATTATTATAGCTTCTGTTAATTAGGGGGACTTTGGGTATCAGTGAGCTACGTAACGCTAGAATCATTTTCTTTTTAAAAATATTCTCGAGGATCAGTTAATCTCTTGAAAGAATGGCTAAAAATGTAGTGATGGTTGAATTGTTCCAGTAAAGCATTTATTATAATTTTTCAAATTCAAATCAAATTCAAATTCAAATTTTATTTGTCACGTACACAGTCATACACAGTACGATATGTAGTGAAATGCTTGGACAACTGCTCGTGACCTAAAGAAAACAAAAAAGGAAAAGGCTATGAATAAGATAGGAAATAAATATGAAAAATTAAAAAGGGTAAATTTAACTAGGAAGGAATAAAATATAAATTAAGGTTAAAAATGAAATAACTGTACAACACAAATTAGAATGAAGGGTAAATTTAACTGGGAAGAATAAGATAAAATATATAAATTAAAGTTGAAAATAAAATAACTGTACAACAAAATACACAATACACAATATAGAACTATATATCACGTGTTCCCATCAACAGCTGTTAACGTGACAAACCTAAAATACTGTATGCGTGAAATTTACTGTATATGAATATCAAAGTGATGCAACAAACGGCAGTTTGGTGTGACACTGACACCTGCTGGATGTCATCACTAAAGCTGAATCCTGAGTTGAACACTGTGTGCTGCTTCCTGTTTGTTGGATACCGAAACTTTATTTAAAAATCATAAAGGAGAAAAGATAAATTCGAAGCTTTAAAGTCTGACCTCAAACAGTCCTGACAGGTTGAAAGGATGTTTTCATATTTACATTTGTCACTAATTTAGAATAGAATAGAATAGAATAGAATAGAATAGAATAGAATAGAATAGAATAGCCTTTTATTGTCATTGTACAGAGTACAACGAAATTGGAGTGCCGCTCCCTTGGTGCAAGTTTCAATAATAAATATAAATATAAAAGGACAAAAAAAACAATCGTAAGTACTCAAACAATAGTATGTACAATATATACAGGATAGCAGCATTAATATAATGACAGTATGAATAGCAGCATAATATAATGACAGTGACGGTATGGAATAGGTTCAATTGTTTTTGTGCTTATTTACTACGGTGATAGCTCTGGGAAAGAAGCTATCCCTGAATCTGTTTGTCCTGGTTTTATGTGACCTGTACCGTCGGCCTGACGGTAATAGTTCAAACAGTTGGTTGCTGGGGTGAGAGTGGTCCTTGATGATATTGCCAG